>NC_089809.1:44113809-44116309 GCF_029633855.1 Hoplias malabaricus
CATGCGCACACACACACACACACACACTCTCCCTCACACACACACAAACACACTCCCTCATAAACACACACACAAACACTCTCCCTCACACACACACACACACACACAAACACACTCCCTCACACGCGCGCACACACACACACACACTCTCCCTCACACACACACAAACACACTCCCTCATAAACACACACACAAACACTCTCCCTCACACACACGCACACACAAACACACTCCCTCACACGGGCGCACACACACACACACACACTCTCCCTCACACACACACAAACACACGCCCTCATAAACACACACACAAACACTCTCCCTCACACACACACACACAAACACACTCCCTCACACACACACACACACAAACACTCTCCCTCACACACACACACACACACATACACACACACACACACACACACACAAACACACTCCCTCACACACACACACAAACACACTCCCTCACACACACACACACAAACACACTCCCTCACACACACACAAACACACTCCCTCACACACACACAAACACACTCCCTCACATGCGCACACACAAACACACTCCCTCACACGCGCACACAAACACACTCCCTCACACGCGCACACACAAACACACTCCCTCACGCACACACACAAACACACTGCCTCACACACACACACACACTGCCTCACACACACACACTGCCTCACACACACACACACTGCCTCACACACACACTGCCTCACATGCGCACACACACACAAACACACTCCCTCACACGCGCACACACACACACTCCCTCACACACATACACACACACTCTCCCTCACACACACACACACACACTCTCCCTAAAATGCACACACACAAACACACTCCCTCACACACACACACAAACACACTCCCTCACACACACACACAAACACACTGCCTCACACACACACACAAACACACTGCCTCACACACACACACACTCTCCCTCACACATACTCCCTCAAACACACACTCTCCCTCACATGCACACATATACACACACACACACACACAATCACTCTCCCTCACACACATACACACACATAAACACACATACATACACACAAACACTCTCCCTCACACACACACACAAACACTCTCCCTCACACACACACACAAACACTCTCCCTCACACACACACACACAAACACTCTCCCTCACACTCACACACACAAACACACTCCCTCACACACACAAACACACTCCCTCACACACACAAACACACTCCCTCACACACACACACACACACAAACACACTCCCTCACACACACACACACAAACACACTCCCTCACACACACACACAAACACACTCCCTCACACACACACACAAACACACTCCCTCACACACACACACAAACACTCTCCCTCACACACACACACAAACACACTCCCTCACACACACACACAAACACACTCCCTCACACACACACACAAACACACTGCCTCACACACACACACACAAACACACTGCCTCACACACACACACACACTGCCTCACACGCGCACACACAAACACACTCCCTCACACACACACACACAAACACACTCCCTCACACACACACACACAAACACACTCCCTCACACACACACACAAACACACTCCCTCACACACACACACACACACACTGCCTCACATGCGCACACACACACAAACACACTCCCTCACACGCGCACACACACACACTCCCTCACGCACACACACACACACTCCCTCACGCACATACACACTCTCCCTCACGCACACACACAAACACACTCCCTCACACACACACACACACACACTGCCTCACACACACACACACTGCCTCACATGTGCACACACACACAAACACACTCCCTCACACGCGCACACACACACACTCCCTCACGCACACACACACACACTCCCTCACGCACATACACACTCTCCCTCACGCACACACACAAACACACTCCCTCACACGCGCACACACACAAACACACTCCCTCACACGCGCACACACACAAACACACTCCCTCACACGCGCACACACACACAAACACACTCCCTCACACGCGCACACACACACAAACACACTCCCTCACACGCGCGCACACACAAACACACTCCCTCACACGTGCGCACACACAAACACACTCCCTCATAAACACACACACAAACACACTCCCTCATAAACACACACACAAACACACTCCCTCATAAACACACACACAAACACACTCCCTCATAAACACACACACAAACACACTCCCTCATAAACACACACACAAACACACTCCCTCATAAACACACACACAAACACACTCCCTCATAAACACACACACAAACACACTCCCTCATAAACACACACACAAACACACTCCCTCATAAACACACACACAAACACACTCCCTCATAAACACACACACAAACACTCTCCCTCACAAACACACACACAAACACTCTCCCTCACACGCACACACACAAACACTCTCCCTCACACGCACACACACAAACACTCTTC
>NC_089809.1:44128809-44143809 GCF_029633855.1 Hoplias malabaricus
AGACGAGTGTGTGAAGGGTTCAGACAGTGACAGATGGAAAATATGCCTCTGTGCATCTGGTATCATCCCCAAGGTGAAAGGTTTAGGGGTGGGGCAGAGAGGTCAGAGAGGAGCGAGGAGCAGAAGCTCTGGTTTTTAGCCGTTTTCACTCTGTTCTCTTTCTTCTCCGTTTTTACTCAGTGCTCTTATTTCTCTGCGCTCGTTGTGTCTGTTTCGCTGAGTTTAACCTCGTCTTTGCGCTCTCACTTAAACACGGGTCCAGCGCTGTGATTGGACACACTCAGACGAGGGGGCGGGGCCATTCTAAAGTCTCACACTCTGACAGTGGCTCATTTTAGAGTTTATTCTGACTCAGGCAGCACACGGAACTGGATGGTCTTGTTTCACAGTGTGTGTATTGGTGGGCTCAAGATCCACACATTAATGTGTTACTGCAAAACAACAACAGAAAAAAAAAACGGAGCGTGTGCTCTTCTACGATACTTTTACAGACGGGTCACTGCCGGCAGGAGATTACAATGTGCGCCGCAACCCTTCACCCAGATTCCAGCTCTCTGCCGCTCTGTGCCCTCTGCTGCAGTAACTGGGACCACCTCCTGGTGCATATGGACCAGTGAACACAGAATGTCACATCAGGTTAAAACACACCTCCAATAAAGGCAGAGACCACTAAAATGTTGAGTTACACTGAGTTTTACAGCGCACCGAAAAAGACCGCCATCACGTTCCACCATGTGAGCCATGAATTTTGTAGGAGTTTCTGTTGGGTTTACACCCCAGCTACTAACTTCAGCATCTGCTCCCAGCGCCCCGAACCAGGCCCGGGACACACCCCTCACCTGCGAGTAGTCGAAGTCCGACAGCGAGGCTATGCTTTTGATGAACTCCACCCTGAACTGGTTCTCCACATTAGCGAGAGGGACAGGTGGGATTAAAGTGCTCATTGCAGACACTATCGTCTAAAAACAAAGAATACAGAGTTCATTTCCTACATCTCAATGATCACAGGAACACCAAAAACACAATAATAGTTCATAATAATAATGAAACTAAAATAATAAAGCCCCATTACGGTTATTAATATAAAGTTTATTGAAGTGATAACAGAACTAACTATAACTCTACACAAAGCCAACTCTTTAAAAAAGACCAAGTAACAAAACACTAAACTAAATCTGAAGGTTATAAATGTCTTTAAACACAACACCGCTGTCTGCCGTGCTCTACTCACCACTATAGCATCCTTCACGTTCTTCCGAATGTCCTGGATCTTCTGTTTCTTTTCCCTGCGGAAATACAGAGGACCATCGTTTTCAGAAAACCTTTCAAATCAATGTTACGTCTGTCTTCCTCTTTACTGTTCGTCTCAGTGAAACGCGGCTCAGCTGTGGGCCACGCCTCAACAAATCTCTAACAGAACGGAGTGAGGTTGAACTCTATTCCATTAACAGATTAACGAAAAGTGAATCAGGACCGTCATCTACAAGGAAACCGTCCTCTCCGCCGTCGCTGGTTTCCTGCAGCTCTCCGAGTCTGGATCTCATCCGTGTGTCAGACCTGATGCCTCTGGATGTGGTTTCTCTCTGTGAGACACAGCGCAGAAACACTGGCTCTCTCCCTGAAAACCTAAAGTCTGCCCTGTCCTCTCCGTCTCGACCACAGACCCTTCAGCGCTCACACAACACACACCTGAGTCTGCCTCTCACCGCCAGCGACCGGTGGAGTCATGTGTCTCCATTCTGTGTGAAACACATTCACAGCATTTAGCAGGCGCCCTTATCCAGAGCGACTCACAAAAGTGCTGTGTTCAGACGGAGTGTGTCTCCCCGCTCCTACAACAGGTTTGAGTCTAATCTCCCCCTGTATAAGCCCATTGTACACGGCGGTGTTTGAGGATCGTGTGACGCGGGAAAGTTTCCTGCGGCAGAATCTGCTCCACACACACACACACACACACACACACACACAGGACAGCCCTTAGGCCCCCTTAGGGTTTATTCAGAATAAATCTGAACTTCCTGGAAATTAAATCAATTATTTATTTATTTAATATTCAGTTAATGGCATTAAATCTGAAATGTCTAACTCCAGCAGACAACAGGCGAAAAGACTGGACACTAACTAGTTCTCGAACTGGGGTCATTTACAGCGTTTCATATGAATAAATAATAGGAAATAAAACAGGAACACGCTCCGTTTGTGTGTGTTTCTGGGGCTGTGTTTGGGGCGACACAGTGAGCGTTGGTCAGAGCTGTGACTCTGCGCTGGTTACATTTCTCCGCTGTTCACGACCTCAGCAGGACGCCTCTGAACTCATTTACACAGTGTTATATCTCGCTCTGATCTGACTCCACGGTGAACACAGAATAAACAATGACCCTGTCCTGACTCTGACCGTTTATCTGCGGCTCTGGTGCTCCACAGGGCTGACCCACTCTGTGGAGCATAAACTGGTCCATTCAGGGCAGTTTAACTCTTCGTCTTTACAAAACCTGAAGAACAATGAACCCTGACTGTAACGTCTTAACGCCACTCGCCGCTGACCACTGACTCCTCCTCTAAAGGCTCCGGAGATAAACATGTATTCGATCGCAGGGTCGGCCCCCTCCGCACCGCACCGTCACAGCCGCCGTCTCTGTGGGACGCTCTGAACTGACCCGCTGTCACGAGGACGCAGATGAACACATTAAACCCAAATTAAACACAGCTTACTCTGCATTGAAACCGTTGACATGAAGAATCCTCATCTGCTTCACGATGGTGCTCTTCCCCGACTCCCCAGCACCTACAGAACACAGGAACACGAGGTTAATACCAACGCAGTGAGAGACCTGCGAGAGATGAGAACAGGGTTCAGCCGTTACAGTACAGATAATAAGAATAATATTTATAGGTAATTATAAGTGTAGACAGTCACTCAGTGTGTCACTGCCCAGAAAAGGGCTTCATTAACGTTAGCGGAGCAGAGCAGACCGAGCTCTAACTGGAGACTCAAACACAGCACTGTGACGTATTCTGTTATAGGTGTTCTCTCCAAAAAATCCAGTTCTTCTCCATCTTCAAGCTCCATGTCCACCTCCCCCCTCCCCAATCTTCAATTCAAGCTCCATCTCCGTCCCTAGCCCCATCTCTGTCCCTAGCCCCAGCCCCATCTCCGTACTTAGACCCAGCTCCATCTCCATCTCACCTAACAGCAGCAGGCGGTGGGTGGCCTTGTACGCTTGTCTCTCTTTTTGCAGCTGCTTATCTATTTTCTTATTGGTCTCTCTCTGCGCTTTCTCATCGATGCGCTGGTCCTCGGTTTTACTGTTCCCCAGGCAGCCCATCTTCCCTTTCCCCTTTATATCCCACTCAGAGGAGGAGGAGGCCGCTCAGTGCGGGGGGAGGACCGCGTCCGTGGCGCTCACGCAGCCCTCTCCTTCTCCCCTGGCCTCTATCTGATCTGGAACACACACACAGCGGAGGCCTCCATAGTGAACCCCCGGTCCGGAGCGAGCGAGGCGGGGCTCTCTAACGACGCAGCGGCGACATTTCCTTCTCTGTGTCCCGGGCTCGACACCGCCTCTCTCGGCGGAGGTCCGGGGGTCCGGGGGAAATCCGCCGCGGAGCCCTGAGCAGAGGAATGGGTCTCGGACAAAGGCTCAAGCAGCGGCCGTGCTCCAGGCGAGGGGCTGGGTCTCAGTGCTGTGCCGGCGGAGCGACGGCTTCCATTTCAGCTCCGCTCGGGCCCACACCGTAAACACTCCCCCCCCACACACACACACTGCCCGAAAACCAGCCCGGTCCAGGCCCGCTCAGAGCCACCGAACAGCGCCCATAACTCGGTCTTCATGAGATTTGAGACACGGCTGTCTCTCACACACACACACAACTTCCTTATGGCGGAGCTCCACAACACACACACACACACACGGAGACGCTCGCTCAGGCTTTCCCGAACCCCCCCACCCCCCACCGCTCGGGTTTAAGACCCCGCTCCGGGCCACGCCACCGTCAACATCCATAAACACCCCTACCCGGAAAGGGAGAGGCGGAGAGGCAGGGCGAGAACACGGAGACAGGCCCGACAACAGCGCCGCAATCCTTCGCATAAACGCGCAAGAGAAAAATCCCCCTCTCTACCACTACAGCCGCGTCCCAAACGCAGCCCCAGGCCCTAGGGTCCCCCTCACGTCCACACTTCACTGACCTACAGCATGCACTCCTGGAGGGGTCCAATGCGAATTTCCCTCAGCTCTGTTCCTGTTGGACACACTAGACTTTGGGCTAAACTGTGTAATCCTGCTTGGTGGTACTCCCCTGAAAGTGCAGGTTCAGAACCATGTGTTTGGATCAGATGTGTGAGGTCAGCAGGGCGAGATCAGTTAATGAACACATGGGCCAAGTCCCAATCCTGATCCACACCGACACTGTTCAGACTAGTGCACACTTTACACTAAGGGTGTGACAGGTTAGTGCACAGTATGTCCCCCAAACAAGAACCAAAACACTGTACACAAACAGAGTCTCTCTCTCTCTCACACACACACACACACACGGGTATATCAGGCAGCAATACGAGGAACTCTTCTTTTCCATTTAGTACTGTGTTGTAGGAAAACATGGTCATCAACACATGCTCCACTTCACACCCTACATCACACACTCAAACTCTGACCAGTTCTGAGCGCACACTGAACTCACACAGACAGGATCGGAGACTGCACTGTTGTCATTGGTGTACACTCAGCTCTAGTGTCAGCCACAGACGCTCCGCCCACAAATAGCACTTTGTATTGCGATTGGCTCTGTGTAAATCTGCATATACACACGTCCGTATATCGTTTTGTACTGGCTCTGGTACTGGTCCAACGTGAAAGACTGCCTCCACACTAGGGGTGGGGTGAAATGTATAGTTTGTGATACATTATCAACACTTGCCATAAAATATCAATAATTATATTAAAATGTAGGTTCCCAAGACTCGCCGTCCAGTTGATCTTCCTAAAGTCACTGCTTCTTTACTCCACGTGGGGGGCGCTATTCTAATGAGTGCGATAAACCTGCAGTGAATAAACTCAGTGGAGAAATGGTGGACAACGGGGGAAACACATCAGTCACCGTCCTCTTTTAATAAAACACACGGGCAGCACAACGATCACTTCACCTTGTCCATCATCATCCTGAACTGACTTCACTGTGTTGTGAAATCCTCTGTGATTCCTGCCCCTACTTCAAAAGTTATGACATAATAGCAGACTTCTGATTGGTCGTTTTGTGTCAGTCAAGTGTCTACTGCAGTAGGAGGCCGTTCTTGGCTACGTTCTGTAGAGAGTCTGGCGATGCGAAATTTACTAACCCCCTGAAACCTAACTACACTCCACACTGCACATTACCCACTGCACGCCTCACATTACCCACTGCACACTCCACACGTCACATTACCCACTGCACACCTCACACCTCACATTACCCACTGCACACCTCACATTACCCACTGCACACTCCACACATCACATTACCCACTGCACACCTCACATTATCCACTGCACACTCCACACGTCACATTACCCACTGCACGCCTCACATTACCCACTGCACACCTCACACCTCACATTACCCACTGCACACCTCACATTACCCACTGCACACTCCACACGTCACATTACCCACTGCACGCCTCACATTACCCACTGCACACCTCACATTACCCACTGCACACTCCACACTGCACATTACCCACTGCACGCCTCACATTACCCACTGCACACTCCACACGTCACATTACCCACTGCACACCTCACACCTCACATTACCCACTGCACACCTCACATTACCCACTGCACACTCCACACATCACATTACCCACTGCACACCTCACATTATCCACTGCACACTCCACACGTCACATTACCCACTCCACGCCTCACATTACCCACTGCACACTCCACACCTCACATTACCCACTGCACACTTCACATTACCCACTGCACACCTCACATTACCCACTGCACACTCCACGCCTCACATTACCCACTGCACACTCCACGCCTCACATTACCCACTGCACACTCCACGCCTCACATTACCCACTGCACACTCCACACCTCACATTACCCACTGCACACTTCACATTACCCACTGCACACCTCACATTACCCACTGCACACTCCACACATCACATTACCCACTGCACACCTCACATTATCCACTGCACACTCCACACGTCACATTACCCACTGCACGCCTCACATTACCCACTGCACACCTCACACCTCACATTACCCACTGCACACCTCACATTACCCACTGCACACTCCACACGTCACATTACCCACTGCACGCCTCACATTACCCACTGCACACTCCACACTGCACATTACCCACTGCACGCCTCACATTACCCACTGCACACTCCACACGTCACATTACCCACTGCACACCTCACACCTCACATTACCCACTGCACACCTCACATTACCCACTGCACACTCCACACATCACATTACCCACTGCACACCTCACATTATCCACTGCACACTCCACACGTCACATTACCCACTCCACGCCTCACATTACCCACTGCACACTCCACACCTCACATTACCCACTGCACACTCCACACCTCACATTACCCACTGCACACTCCACACCTCACATTACCCACTGCACACTCCACACATCACATTACCCACTGCACACTCCACACGTCACATTACCCACTGCACACCTCACATTACCCACTGCACACTCCACGCCTCACATTACCCACTGCACACTCCACACCTCACATTACCCACTGCACACTTCACATTACCCACTGCACACCTCACATTACCCACTGCACACTCCACACGTCACATTACCCACTCCACGCCTCACATTACCCACTGCACACTCCACACCTCACATTACCCACTGCACACTTCACATTACCCACTGCACACCTCACATTACCCACTGCACACTCCACGCCTCACATTACCCACTGCACACTCCACACCTCACATTACCCACTGCACACTTCACATTACCCACTGCACACCTCACATTATCCACTGCACACTCCACACGTCACATTACCCACTGCACACCTCACACCTCACATTACCCACTGCACACCTCACATTACCCACTGCACACTCCACACTGCACATTACCCACTGCACGCCTCACATTACCCACTGCACACTCCACACGTCACATTACCCACTGCACACCTCACACCTCACATTACCCACTGCACACCTCACATTACCCACTGCACACTCCACACATCACATTACCCACTGCACACTCCACACCTCACATTACCCACTGCACACCTCACATTACCCACTGCACACTCCACACGTCACATTACCCACTGCACACTCTACACTATGGGTGGGTGATATAGCAAAAATTCATTATCACAATTTTTTTTTTTTTTTTGTATGATCACAATCTCAATTTTACCATGATTCTTTTTAATGCTGGTCCTTATCCTCTTAACACGTCTTAACACATTTTTTCCATTTTCCGTCTGAAATTGCATCCCCAAACCTTGAAGCAGTGAATAATCTAGAGGCAATTTTATGAAGCAATGTTACTCAAGAGCCTTAAGACTATTTAAAGAGATTGAAATGGCTCTTTAGTCATCAAAATATGATCAAAGCAACAAAACATTTCAGGCACTTTCCTAAATTTATTTTGGAATCTTCAAAGGAAAATGAGTCGTTTTACTGCAGAATGTTTTTTTTATTATCTAAGTTTAATGGCAGCATTTTACATTTGAACTTCCTTGACTAACATCACACACCTCTCCAAATGGCTTTTTACCCTCAGCAAACAGGAAAAAACCTCTGACTCACCCTGATTTATTCTGATATCTAGTTTTATTTCTAACCAGTGCTCTTCCCCTTTAAGGCCAGACGCATTGGAATTTAGATGTTATTTAATTGTGGGATGTTTCTTTATTTTTTAATGATCATAAATGCCTTTAAATATAATTCTTACGTTTATTTGATGATATTTTTTAAGTGCCAGAAAGGATTAGGCCCGGTCCGCACTGAGCTAGTGAACTTGGAAATGCTGTGTGTGTGTGTGTGTGTGTGTGTGTTTTGGGGAGATAACATCAGACAGCTGTTTTTGAAAGTGGCGAATGAACACAAAGTTACCAAATAAAAACACGCTGCAGGAAACAGCTCGACTATTTTGGAACCGTGGTCTTTACCTTTCAGCGAAGTTTTTAAAAGCTATGTTTATCTTCATCCGGACAACACCGAGACCACGTTTCCAGAATTACCCCCTGTGTTTTACACAAGTCAGCGTGGATCAGGGTTTCAGGAGCAAAGACAGGCTGAAGCTCTTCGCTCGGCCCAAGAACACTCCTCGCACGTGACAGCAGGGAGCGTTAAACTCTAACGTCATGAACGCGATCAAGGCTCTTAGGAAGCCTTTGTTTGAAAAGAGAGTAAAGCTGAAAACCACAACAGAATCCCATTGACCTTCAATCCCTCAGACACCACTGCAGTATAAACCGGTGTGGGAGGCTTCTGTAATTACTGCATCCACTTTGGCTCAGGGACACTTCTGAATCCTGTCAGTGTTCACAGCCTGTTGCTCAATTGACAAAATCAGAGTGAGACACCATTACACACCTCTCTGGGCTGAACCTCTGAGGTGGACCCCTTGTCTTCCAGAGCTGTGGAGGAAGCCTGGAGGGGTGGTTGTGTTTGGTTTCTGCTGAAGGAGCTGAAAGCCGGTTTAGTTTCGTTCTCATTCGTGTTGTGTGTGTAAACAAACATCCAGAGGCCAAACCGCTCCTGCCCCAGCGACAGAACAACGAGAATCTACTTTAAAATACACAACCATTCAACCATTCAACTAACTTTCCAAGTTCAATAAAGTCATTTATTTCAATCAGGAAACATCTCATTTTTAGATTACTTTCACATCAACAAAGTTCAGAGAAACACCTCACGGTCGCTTCACCGACAATTTCCACGTTCATGATTTAACTCATAATTAAACACACTGTCCCTCCTCTCCACAGCTCCAGCAGCGTCCTGCTCTGCGGCAAAACTCTCACTTCAATAACAACCCACCACCCCACTCTCAGAAATGCCTGTTAGGGGTGGAGAGGGTGTGCCGAGTGTGAGCCAGCTCTCAAATCATATCTGAGGTTTGGTAGAGTTCTAAAAAAAACAGAAAAACAGGGAGAGAGGGAGCTAACAAAGTATGCAGAGCCACAGCCTGCCTACTGTCTGTAACTGTGAAGCCGAGAGAGGGGACAGTGAGGGGACAGTGGAGCCGAGAGAGGGGACAGTGAGGTGACAGTGGAGCTGAGAGAGGGGACAGTGAGGGGACAGTGGAGCTGAGAGAGGGGACAGTGAGGGGACAGTGGAGCTGAGAGAGGGGACAGTGATGGGACAGTGGAGCTGAGAGAGGGGACAGTGGAGCTGAGAGAGGGGACAGTGAGGGGACAGTGGAGCTGAGAGAGGGGACAGTGGAGCTGAGAGAGGGGACAGTGATGGGACAGTGGAGCTGAGAGAGGGGACAGTGGAGCCGAGAGAGGGGACAGTGAGGGGACAGTGGAGCTGAGAGAGGGGACAGTGGAGCTGAGAGAGGGGACAGTGAGAGGACAGTGGAGCTGAGAGAGGGGACAGTGGAGCTGTGAGAGGGGACAGTGAGAGGACAGTGGAGCTGAGAGAGGGGACAGTGAGGGGACAGTGGAGCTGAGAGAGGGGACAGTGAGGGGACAGTGGAGCTGAGAGAGGGGACAGTGAGGGGACAGTGGAGCTGAGAGAGGGGACAGTGGAGCTGAGAGAGGGGACAGTGGAGCTGTGAGAGGGGACAGTGAGAGGACAGTGGAGCTGAGAGAGGGGACAGTGAGGGGACAGTGGAGCTGAGAGAGGGGACAGTCAGGTGACAGTGAGTGTAGAAACAAGGAGGTGGTTGTAATGTTCTGGCTGACTGGTGTACTATAAAAGTGAGGACTCCTGGTACGCGGCTGCTGCTGAATCAAAGGTCAGTGTTAGTAAATGATAAAACCCTGTTGGAGGGAATCAAAGGTCAGTTCATCTAGAACATTGCAACACTGCAACAAGGGGCAACAAACCCAGCGGTGTCCGGTCAGACAGCAGCAGACCACCAGTAAACCACAGCGGCTGGTGATGACTGGACCCTTAAAGGAGTGATCAGTGTTTCTGAACCTAACTTACTGTGGAGCCCGTGTTGGGGATCTGAGTGCACCTCGTGTGGTTTACAGTTTATAGTATCTCCAGAAAAAAAAGACCTGCACCTTTAAAACTGTACAGTCCCCACTGAGATCCAGTCTCCCTTCTACAGAGCGACTGTTAGACGTGGCCAGGGACTTTTTCAAACCCTTTTTGAAAACAGCCGTATTTATAACATTATCCAACCCCCTCATGCCTCCGCTACTACAGCTCTACAGCAGCGGCGACTGTACACTGACCACACCACACCACACAGGCTTTGAGGCTGGACACAGAAAAACACCGGGATGACCACCACAGAGTGACTCTGAGGGCAGAAACCTCAGATCGGACCGTACGAGATCAGACCGCCATCAGGAGAGATTCTGCAGAACAGAAACATTTACAGCCAATCAGACACAAGCTCCTGATTTAGGCCCTGCCCACTGACTCCTCCCATAACGTCCAACTGAGCCAATCAGATATAAGATCAAATAAAAATGTTCATGGTGATTAAAAAAAAGAAGAGTTTTGTTAAACCCTTACAGCATTAATGTGTTATTAATACATAAAGAGTCAATAATCATCAGATAATCATCCAAAGTATAGTTGAATAGCGCCTTTTACATCTGATGTCACAAAGCTGCTTTACAGAATTACTATCCGAACATCAGATGAAGCTGTGAATCAGAAAACACACTTCTTATCCTCCACAGAAGAAACAGACAGACAGCAGCCTGGGGCTGAAGAATCCAAACGAGAAAACCACGGTTGATGTCAATGATGCGTCACAAACCTGGAACCAATCAGAGGATCCAGACAGCACTAAGCCCCCCCCACCAGAGCGGTCCCTTGGCCCTCAGTGGTCAGCTGACTGTGCTCAGAACAGTTCGGCCATGGGCTCGTTTCTGACTGATGTAGGTCCACCGTGTCTCAAAGAGGCTGAGATGTACAGCATTGAATAGCACCCCTTTATGGAACACTTTTTAAGCAAGAAATAGTGTTTGTTTGTTTGTGTGTGTGTGTGTGTGTGTTTAGGGCTAATGTGGGTCAGGAGCTCAGACACAGGTTAGGGTTAGGCTGAACCGTGGGACGTCATGATGATGTTAGAATGAGAACGTATGATGAGACATTACAATAAGGGAACAAGACAATATGGTGAGATATTGTGATCAGAGAATGAGACGGTAAAGTGAGATATTATATTAGAGTATGAGAGGATAAAGTGAGATATTATGATATGAAAATAAGACAGTAAAGTGAGATATTAGAATATGAGAGGATAAAGTGAGATATGATTGGAGAATGAGACAGTAAGATGAAACATTTTATTAGAGTATGAAATGGTAAAGTGAGATATTATTATCTGAGAATGAGACAGTAAAGTGAGATATTATTATCTGAGAATGAGACAGTAAAGTGAGATATTATTATCTGAGAATGAGACAGTAAAGTGAGATATTATTATCTGAGAATGAGACAGTAAAGTGAGATATTATTATCTGAGAATGAGACAGTAAAGTGAGATATTATTATCTGAGAATGAGACAGTATGTTGAAGTGTCATGGCTGGAGAATGAGGTAGGGCATACCGAGCAAGAGTAGCCGATGGGTTTGTTTGTATTCCCGTTTGAGTTCCTTCAAGGCCCGGTCAATGTTCTTACTGACTTTCCGGGCCTCCTTCTCGGCCTCCTTCTCCTCCGCCAGCAGCTTGTCCCATTGTTTTTGCTTCTGGGCGCTGGACGCCTGCAGCAGTGGAAGTCTCCGGCCCCGGTCTTTAGCCGCGGCCTTCCCTCGGGCTCCGCCCCCGTTCTGGATCAAAGCTCCATCCGCGCTCGCGTCCCGGAGACGCTGTTCCACACTTGGAAGCTTGCCAGTGTCCCGGCGCTGTGTTTGCCCGGATCGTGCCGGGGAGGTCTCCTCCTCCTCTCGCGACGGCGCGGACGGGTCGGGCGCTGGGTCCGAGTCAGAATTTGCGTTGGAAATGGATCCGCTTAGATCCCCGAACAGCCGGGGACGCAGACTGTAGCACAGCCCCATAACGCGGGGCAACGAAATAGCGCAATTAATCCGGGAAAACGGAATCCTTCAGCGGGTCAGCGCATCTCCATCTCCGCGGCCAGCGTCACCCCGAGCTCCGACTCTTCGGCCGCTGCTCCCCCATCTTCCCGTCGCTCCCTGCGCTCCTGCGCTCTTGCACTCGGCCTACGCTCTGAGTCACTGGTCACCTGACGGACACTCCGGCTGTCCATATTATCGTAAACGACCTAAGAGCTGCGACTATGAAAAATAGTGCTGTCCATCTTACCGTAAATCACCTAAGAGCAAAGACTAGAAAAACACTGATTTCCACCTTACCGTAAATCACCTAAGAGCTCAGACCAGAAAAAAACACTGCTTTCCACCTTACCGTAAATCACCTAAGAGCTCAGACCCAAAAAACCTGCTTTCCACCTTACAGTAAATCACCTAAGAGCTCAGACCAGAAAAAAACACTGCTTTCCACCTTACCGTAAATCACCTAAGAGCTCAGACCAGAAAAAAACACTGCTGTCCACCTTACCGTAAATCACCTAAGAGCTCGAACCAGAAAAAACACTGCTTTCCACCTTACAGTAAATCACCTAAGAGCTCGAACCAGAAAAAACACTGCTTTCCACTTTACAGTAAATCACCTAAGAGCTCAGACCAGAAAAACACTGCTTTCCACTTTACAGTAAATCACCTAAGAGCTCAGACCTGAAAAAACACTGCTGTCCACCTTACAGTAAATCACCTAAGAGCTCGAACCAGAAAAAACACTGCTTTCCACCTTACAGTAAATCACCTAAGAGCTCAGACCAGAAAAAACACTGCTGTCCACCTTACAGTAAATCACCTAAGAGCTCGAACCAGAAAAAACACTGCTTTCCACCTTACAGTAAATCACCTAAGAGCTCGAACCAGAAAAAACCTTGCTTTCCACCTTACAGTAAATCACCTAAGAGCTCGAACCAGAAAAAACACTGCTTTCCACCTTACAGTAAATCACCTAAGAGCTCGAACCAGAAAAAACACTGCTTTCCACTTTACAGTAAATCACCTAAGAGCTCAGACCAGAAAAAACACTGCTTTCCACCTTACAGTAAATCACCTAAGAGCTCGAACCAGAAAAAACACTGCTTTCCTCCTTATAGTAAATCACCTAAGAGCTCAGACCTGAAAAAACACTGCTGTCCACCTTACAGTAAATCACCTAAGAGCTCGAACCAGAAAAAACACTGCTTTCCACCTTACAGTAAATCACCTAAGAGCTCGAACCAGAAAAAACACTGCTTTCCACTTTACAGTAAATCACCTAAGAGCTCAGACCAGAAAAACACTGCTTTCCACTTTACAGTAAATCACCTAAGAGCTCAGACCTGAAAAAACACTGCTGTCCACCTTACAGTAAATCACCTAAGAGCTCGAACCAGAAAAAACACTGCTTTCCACCTTACAGTAAATCACCTAAGAGCTCAGACCAGAAAAAACACTGCTGTCCACCTTACAGTAAATCACCTAAGAGCTCGAACCAGAAAAAACACTGCTTTCCACCTTACAGTAAATCACCTAAGAGCTCGAACCAGAAAAAACCTTGCTTTCCACCTTACAGTAAATCACCTAAGAGCTCGAACCAGAAAAAACACTGCTTTCCACCTTACAGTAAATCACCTAAGAGCTCGAACCAGAAAAAACACTGCTTTCCACTTTACAGTAAATCACCTAAGAGCTCAGACCAGAAAAAACACTGCTTTCCACCTTACAGTAAATCACCTAAGAGCTCGAACCAGAAAAAACACTGCTTTCCTCCTTATAGTAAATCACCTAAGAGCTCAGACCAGAAAAAACACTGCTTTCCACTTTACAGTAAATCACCTAAGAGCTCGAACCAGAAAAAACACTGCTTTCCACCTTACAGTAAATCACCTAAGAGCTCGAACCAGAAAAAACACTGCTTTCCACTTTACAGTAAATCACCTAAGAGCTCAGACCAGAAAAAACACTGCTTTCCACTTTACAGTAAATCACCTAAGAGCTCAGACCTGAAAAAACACTGCTGTCCACCTTAGGGTAAATCACCTAAGAGCTCGAACCAGAAAAAACACTGCTTTCCACCTTACAGTAAATCACCTAAGAGCTCGAACCAGAAAAAACACTGCTTTCCACTTTACAGTAAATCACCTAAGAGCTCAGACCAGAAAAAACACTGCTGTCCACCTTACAGTAAATCACCTAAGAGCTCAGACCAGAAAAAACACTGCTGTCCACCTTACAGTAAATCACCTAAGAGCTCGAACCAGAAAAAACACTGCTTTCCACCTTACAGTAAATCACCTAAGAGCTCAGACCAGAAAAAACACTGCTTTCCACTTTACAGTAAATCACCTAAGAGCTCGAACCAGAAAAAACACTGCTTTCCACTTTACAGTAAATCACCTAAGAGCTCAGACCAGAAAAAACACTGCTTTCCACTTTACAGTAAATCACCAAAGAGCTCAGACCAGAAAAAAACACTGCTTTCCACTTTACAGTAAATCACCTAAGAGCTCAGACCAGAAAAAACACTGCTGTCCACCTTACAGTAAATCACCTAAGAGCTCGAACCAGAAAAAAACACTGCTGTCCACCTTACAGTAAATCACCGAAGAGCTCAGACCAGAAAAAACACTGCTTTCCACCTTACCATAAATCACCTAAGAGCTCAGACCAAAAAAACCTGCTTTCCACTTTACAGTAAATCACCTAAGAGCTCAGACCAGAAAAAACACTGCTTTCCACTTTACAGTAAATCACCTAAGAG
>NC_089809.1:44148809-44176309 GCF_029633855.1 Hoplias malabaricus
ATTTTGTTGGTATTTTGCAGTCAAAAGCAGTGTTGCTGGCTTTGACAATAATAATAATAATATAATACATACATTTTAATTATACAGCATTTTACAAAGCACTGTGCATGCGTTACGATACAGAGTACAAACAACATCAAAAGACAGACAGATAAGGAAGTAAAATAAGAGAACATATTAAAAGTATGCTTCTGTTTATTATTTGTTGTCCACGGGCTGCTTTGGTCATGGGAGACGTGGGGAATCACAGCGAGGACATGCATCCTGGGTTCTGCAGCCCATTCTGACAACAAGTTTATGAAGATTTGGGTGTGTGAGTGAGCCAATGGTTGTGTGGGGTGTGTGTGTGTGTGTGTGTGTGTATATAGATAGATAATGTTGTAAAGGCTTGAAAATAAAAAAATAAAACTTCTGTGCCAGTTTTTCCTTGTCTTTAATACAGACTCCACACCCGTGACTTCACCACATTTTAGAGTTCTACAGGCCTCTGCCAGTAAGGAGATTCTATTTGACTCTATTTCAAGCGACCGCGACTGTAGGGAGTTGTGAATGGAGTGCTGAGTTCTGTAATGTGTTTCTCTTTCTTCTTATTGAAACTAATCCTGCACGACTGGACGTCTGAACATGTGTTATATATATTTTACTGCAGCATTTTCTTCACTCAGACATTTGGAATATTGTCATTATCATCATTATCCCTTTAGTTTTTACTTTTATTTCACAGCCTGGATAATTACCCTCAGACATCTCTAACCACTCACAGGTAGTAATTATTAGTCTTTATGAAATAAGTGGTACCTCTAATATGTGTGAATACTTATTTGTCTGAACCTCAAAACACAGACGTTTAAAGACATATGAAAACTGTATAAGCTTCTAATAAACTGTATGTAGACAAACAGCATCACCTGTGGAAATCTGTGTGTTCTTAAACTTAGAAGATGTTCATGACCAGGCAGAGATACTTATTTTTTCAAGGCACTGTACACTTATTAGCACTGGGTTTTATTATTGTTTTGCAGTCAGCTGTGCACTACATACACTACATAACAATCCACCATGTCATAGTTGGCATTACCACTCGTTGTGGCCGAGAATAACCGTTATGAATAACACAATTAACGATTTTTGGGACAAGACATAAACTGAACGGAGAACAGTATTGTAATGAATCCTGAAGGATATCCTCCGTTCACTCTACCATTCATAATAATAGTCTGACAAGCACTGACAACAACGACAAGAGTTAAATCAGATCAGGTATAAATCAGGTAATCTTTTTAACAGATGCCCTCAGCGGAAAAACAAAAAAGCACCTGAACAGTATAATAATGAATAAAAGACGTTATATGCGTATTTAATGTGCTACTCAGTGTCGCTAAACATGTCTGCGTTCAAGTGCCACACAGTGCTTCTTGAACACGTCAGTATTAGAAGGCGTGGCTGGATATGGGCGGAGTTGGATGTGGGCGGAGTTGGATGTGGGCGGAGTTGCATGTCCAACTCCGCCTTCCTACAGGCTGCAGCGAGACATACTTGAATATATTACTAGCCCTTGTCGTGTGTGTGACTGCCCGTTTTAGACCGAGCATGAACTTCATGTGTGTGTAACTGTGTGTGTGTAACTGTGTGTGTGTAACTGTGTGTGTAACTGTGTGTGTGTAACTGTGTGTGTAACTGTAAAGAGACACAGCCCTTTCTGTGACATCATCACTTCAGCTGTAAATAAACACACTGCTGGGGCTCCACTTTAAACTGAAGGACAGTGAGGAAAGACTCATGTTTTTGAGGGGTTTAAATTACTCACTCTTTTCTGCTGTGGTCTCTGAGCAGGTCACACACTCACAAAGATTCGACTCATTAAACTCATAAACAGACAGAAAAAATACAACTGCACGTTCTTAAAATGTTCACATAAACGGTATTAACCCTCGAAGAATCAGTATTAGTAACACATCCATCTGATACTAGTCTTTAAATATGGACTGATTCACTCATTGACAGAAGTGACTCTAACTGAACTGATTCACTTACAGAATTGACTAACTGAACTGATTTACTGACAGAAGTGATTCTAACTGAACGGATTCACTCACAGAATCGCTTCACTAACTGAACTGATTCACTCACAGAAGTGACTTTAACTGAACTGATTCACTCACAGAAGTGACTTTAACTGAACTGATTCACTCACAGAAGTGACTTTAACTGAACTGATTCACTCACAGAAGTGACTTTAACTGAATTGATTCACTCACTGACAGAAGTGACTAACTGAACTGATTCACTCACAGAATTGACTAACTGAATTGATTCACTGACAAAAGTGACTAACTGAACTGATTCACTCACAGAATCGCTTCACTAACTGAACTGATTCACTCACTGACAGAAGTGACTTTAACTGAACTAATTCACTCTGACAGAGCACGGCACTGGGAGGATCTTCAGAGGAGAGGTTTTATCATAAACACCAATGCAGGGCAGAACTGTTTCAGTAGATACATTTGTAAAAGTGTGTAAGTGTGTGTTAGTGAGAGGATCAGAGAATGAGATGCTGTGTTCATTAAAGTCCAGCTTCACTCTGACCCTCTGGACTTTCTGGGACACTGAGAGGGCAGTGAATCGCCGTAGATTTGTACAGGCTTTATATTCACCATCATAATACCTCACACACCACATTGTATTTCTCAAACGTAAAAAGCTAAACAAATCTACTTTTCTACTTGTTGTCAAACCTATTTTCCCCTTCCTCTGAGCAGACGCTTTCATCACACCCACATACCAGCGTTTACAGTCTCCAAATTCAACATCCCAGCAGTGTGTCCCTGAGTTAAAGCCCTCAGAGCCCAGGACAAACACACATTTATCAAATCTCTCTGGAAGATCAGGGAGCTGCTGTTTCTCACTGTGTCTCACACTGGTCAGATCATCAGACACAGTGAGCTCAGGATGAGCAGTGTTGGGGTCCAGAGTCACAGGAGCTGGAGATAAAACACATACACACAGAAAGATTAACACACACACACTCGCTCACACTCACACACACTCACACACACACATACACACACTCACACACACTCACACACAGACACAGACACACACACAGTTAGAGAGACAGAGACTCACTATAGTGGATGATCTCCTGCATCTTCTTCCAGACGGTGAACTTCAGGTTGCTCAGGTGGTTGCTCACATGGAGCAGTGCTCCTGAAAGCCTCTCTGGATCCTGCAGTGTGCACTGAGCTCTGGAAGAACATTCAGGAGTCAGTGCTGCTGTGGCTTTGAGTTCAGAACCACAGAAAAGAGAGAGACAGGAGACACAGCACTCACCTCTCCAGAGTGGACTTGTACTTCTGTAAAACAATGAGGCCAGTGTGGGTCACTGTGGTCATTTTAATCAGAAAGAAATAGAGAATAACGTCTGTGGACAAACCCTGACTGAAGTGTCCTCACCTGTAAGAAGGAGACGTCCTCAGCGCTCATCTGCTCTTCTACGGCTCTGACCGTGTCTGAAAGGGACGAGATCTCTCTGCTGATCTTCTCGATCTTCTCCTTCATCCTCTGACTCTTCTGCTCCTCTTCCTCCCTCAGTGCAGCGATCCTGGCTGCCTCTTCATCTCGGAGAAACTGGTGGAGCTCCTCAAATTCCTCCTTAATCTGCCTCTCTGTGAGCCGAGCCTGAGTCTGGAGTCAAGGAGGAGATGGAGTGAGAGAGAATTGATGATGTGATGATGTTGACCATCGTAATCTCTGTAGTGTTTCATTCTCACCTTTATGTGTTCTGCAGTCTGATCCCAGTTCAGTTTACACTCTTTAAACATCTTCAGTTTCTCCCGCAGCGGCTTCAGTGTAGACTTGAGTTCCTCCTGAAACACATCAACACACACCGGGTAAAAACTTTGGCTTCATGATTCAGATGCAGATAATCTGAGTACAATCTGAATATTAGGAAGTGTAAACATATGTCAGAGTTTACCTTGCAGTCTGCAACCGCTTCATCTGTGGGACAAAACTTGTGGTCGGTGTGTTTCCTTGAAGTCTGACAGACCACACACACCAGCTGCTGATCGTCCAGACAGAAGAGTTTGAGTTTCTCACTGTGCAGACTGCAGTGTGTTTCAGACCCTGCTGCAGCTCTCTGACTTCTCTCCTGTAAAAACCTCTCACACAGGTTCTTTAAAGCCAGGTTTAGAGGAGGATCCACTGAAGAGGATCTTGTTCTACAAACTGGACACTCTCTGGACTCTTTGGTTTCCCAGAACCTCTGCAGACAGACTTTACACACACTGACTACAGCTCAGAACAACAGGATCCTTGAAGATATCACAGCACACGAGAAATCCTCCTCTGAGAAAGATCTGGAAGCCATCTCTTTCAGCTGTAGATCTTTCCAGTCAGAGCTCTTACTCTTTCACTTTCAGTTCTGTGGAAATAACCCTGCTCAGAGTTCAGATGAGTTTGAGGTTAAACAGGAGGTCTTCCAGCTGCAGTCAGTGATTAGTTTGTTTCAGAGAAATAAAAATTAAATCAGAGTTCTGTTTAATTGCCTTTACAATACGACACTCACCCAAAGACCAGTCCAGTCTGTCTCACACTCCGCAGTGCAGCAGGAAGACAAAGCAAACAGCGCAAGAAGAGCATCCTCCCTCAGTGTGGCCAACCCCATTTATCTGCATTGAGTTTATAAAGAGCTGTGTGTGTCTGTGTCAGTCAGTAGAGAGGAGCATGGGCTGCATCCAAAAAAGTGCCATAATCCCTACATAGTGGGCATCACAGATAAAAAAGTATTATGTCAGTGGTGCAGCAGGTAGTGTCTCTGTCACAGTTGTAGGGTCGTGGAGGTTGTGGGTTTGAGTCCCGCTCCGGGTGACTGTCTGTGAGGAGTGTGGTGTGTTCTCCCTGTGTCTGCGTGGGTTTCCTCCGGGTGACTGTCTGTGAGGAGTGTGGTGTGTTCTCCCTGTGTCTGCGTGGGTTTCCTCCGGGTGACTGTCTGTGAGGAGTGTGGTGTGTTGTGTGTTCTCCCTGTGTCTGCGTGGGTTTCCTCCAGGTGACTGTCTGTGAGGAGTGTGGTGTGTTCTCCCTGTGTCTGCGTGGGTTTCCTCCGGGTGACTGTCTGTGAGGAGTGTGGTGTATTCTCCCTGTGTCTGCGTGGGTTTCCTCCGGGTGACTGTCTGTGAGGAGTGTGGTGTGTTCTCCCTGTGTCTGTGTGGGTTTCCTCCGGGTGACTGTCTGTGAGGAGTGTGGTGTGTTCTCCCTGTGTCTGCGTGGGTTTCCTCCGGGTGACTGTCTGTGAGGAGTGTGGTGTGTTCTCCCTGTGTCTGTGTGGGTTTCCTCCGGGTGACTGTCTGTGAGGAGTGTGGTGTGTTCTCCCTGTGTCTGCGTGGGTTTCCTCCGGGTGACTGTCTGTGAGGAGTGTGGTGTGTTCTCCCTGTGTCTGTGTGGGTTTCCTCCGGGTGACTGTCTGTGAGGAGTGTGGTGTGTTCTCCCTGTGTCTGCGTGGGTTTCCTCTGGGTGACTGTCTGTGAGGAGTGTGGTGTGTTAGAGGGGGGGGGGTTGTAATAAGAGCAGGCATCATTAAACACAGCATAAATTCCAGGCACTAGTTTGTGTTACTTTAATAAAACTGGACAAATACATACACACAAATATGGAATAGTAATACAACACTCTCATTTTCCTGAAGCCACCCTCAAAATAAGACTCCAGGACACTGCAGCAGACACTCCACTGTAAACGCTGTGGACACTGCCCTCAGAGAGAGGTAAGGCCTCTGTGTGGGAGAAGGATGGCGATCTTAGTGACTAAGTTAAACATTCAGTTAGTGATTTTCCAAGTTACCAATAAACAACTGTGTGAGTAAAGGTGTAAACAAAGCCAGCAGCTTTCTGACTGATGGGGGTTCAGTTTCAGGGCCGTTTCTTGTCCAGCCACAGGAAGCGTAGTGACCTCAGGAACATGAACAAACTGCAGGAAGAGAGAGATCAGAGCAAATCAGACTTCATCCCACAACAACAAGAAAAGATACTTATGCAGTTTATTACAAAGGGGTTAAATTTTCTAGCGACTGGTTTTCTATCGGTTTCAGGGCTTTGGCCGATGAAGCCTCTGTTCTTATTCTAACCACAGTCCAACTCTCAGTGTGAAATACCTCACTCCTGCCACCAGCCCCGCAGGCATGACTTTCCACGAGCTCAGAAATCTCACGCCCATCACGACCAGCACTCCTCCATAGGTCCCTGTTTGAATAAAACACAAGTAGAAGGCCTTTTGTACTGCAGTGATCATGAGAGCAGCTCCTCTGTCTCTGAAGGACCTTGATGATGCTGAGTACTGCCCAATAAACAGAGGTGAGTTCCCACTCCAATCAGAAAGGACTTATGAGACACAGGGTGTGCGACGTCACACTCAGTCTCGCACCGCTTCCCGCTCCCCGCTTCAGACCAGCTGCCAACGCTTCAGCTGCCACCACTCGCCTCAGACTCACTGCCCACCCTCCACTGAAATGGACTCTCAACTGTTACTACCATTATTATTAATATTAATATCATTAACACCATCATCAGCGCTTCCATTATTTACTACCACTACTGTGATCATTTTACCTTCTGTCAATAATCTGTACGTAGACTGACCACAGAAACCTTTGTGTGAGCCTTGGTTCCTCCCAAAGTTTCTTCCTCAGCGGAGGCAGTTTGTCTTTGCCACTGTTGCCCCTGGCCTCGCGCTCCTGGGGTTTACGTTTGTACGTTTCATGTTTAAAACTTGAAGCGGCTTGAAGGAAACTCTGTGAAGCGGCAATGAGACAACATCATTGGTAAAAAGCACTGTATAAATAAATTTGATTTGACATTAACAGCCGCCAGTCTACATTTACACAGATTGACAGTTTCACTGATTTGGGAACGTTTTTTTTCTGCCGTCCTCCATTTGGCAGATTTTGCCTGTTGCTGGATGTTTCATGTTAAAAGTTAAACTCATCCTGCTCTGGTCAGCGGAATGAGAACATGACATACAGGTTAAGAACAACGGTGAAGACTGGAGTGCTGTAGAGTCACATGTTAATGAAGAGCGATAGAGTCTCAAAGCTCCCACTGTCCCGCAGTCCTCACTCAAACACAGAGGGTTCTCTGAGAGTCATCAGTAAGAATTTAATGATTCCATTAAGAAAAGAATAAAGAATAAATCTGCTTTGGAGATTATCCAGGGTTTACATGATACCTACCAAGTGAAAGCCACACATTTCTTGGATTCTGAGAGAGCTGCACAGCACTGAGTCCCGATAAAATCCCAAAGAGCAGTCCGGCGCTCAGGGACATGACGCTGCCTGTGAGGAAGAAAGACACAGTGTAAACAAACTTACTGCCCCTCAGCCTTCAGCCGACTTGTGCACTGTGAGTAAATTAATGGAGTACTCTATATCTCCACATTATTTTTACAGAGGACAAACTCGCAGCTTTGAATTGTACCACACACTGACGGTGGTCCATTGTGCACACCACCAGGTCAACGTCTAAGGGCCCGAAGATCACAGCTGGCTGATCCTACATTAGGGCCTTCTCTGTCTTCTCTGAGTCTTTTAAAGATATTATGGGCTGTAGATGACGAAACCCCCAGGTTCTTTACTATTTTGCATTGTCAAATGTTACTCTTGAACTGTTGTTGTAGCTGTGAATGAATGAATACATAAATAAATATATAGCTTTGAACCCCTCCCCATCTTTATTTCTGAAACTCGCGTAGAGCCGTGCCCCCAAAATTAGACGGTTGCCAAGCGTTCGTGTGCTGCAAGCAGGTCATTGGGCATGGGTATGGATATATCTGTGGTAAGTTTGCGAGGACCAGCAACCGAGGACTTGGACAATGTGGTCGGGAATTCCTTGGTGGGAGGCTGATCCTAAATGAGTGAGCAGAAGTAATCAGGATTAAAACCACTGAGAGAAAGAATGTGGCGGAGCTGGAGATGGAACCAATGGCAAGTGGCGGCTGATCCAAGTTTGGTTGTGAAAAGTGGTTCTGGCTGCTGGTAGATTTTGAGGGTTGGTGACTGGATAGAGAAGTGTATTTTGGCAAAAGTGATGAATGAGGTGGTGGTTTGGAAGTCAAAGCATGGAAACAGGATGTTATGAAATTGGTGGAAATGTCTGAGGGTTTGCCAGCTGGTGCGGTAGAGAGGGTGCTGGGTGCTACGGCCTGAAGGATGAGATGGTGGAGCCGGGATGAAGTGGGAAGATGACAAACTGAGGCTACAGCGTGGGATGAGGGTTTGATAGTGGCACCGATGCTATGAATCTCTGCAATTGAAAGCGAGATAGAGACTCGGTTATTGGATTGGAATGACCGGGAATGTGAGAAGCCTTTAAAATAAAGTGGTGCATGACTGAATGTCCAAAGAGATGGCCGAGAGAGAGCATTAGAGACAATAGTTTAGAACAACTTTTGTTAATTATATTTATGACTTATGTGTTATCCCTATTCGTGCCCCAAAGAATGGCAGAGACCACAATGGGGTACAGCCATTCATCAATTGAGAAGGAGGAGAGTTCTGGGGGCCACTGGGATGTGAACCAATGACCATCGTTGTAGACACCAAAACCTACAGAAGGAGCAGCGCCCACAAATATCGAGAGATCTTCTGGATTGGAAAGAGCGCTGTCGTAGAAGAATGAGATGCCATTCCAGTGGTGGAGGAGGAGGAGCAAGAAGCTCAGCTCATATTTACAAGCGGGGTCAAGATGACGGTGCTAGAACAGAGAGGAGATGGAAGAGACGGGACTATGGAGGTGTGAAACGAAAGCGCAGCCTTGGGGGATGATTCACATGGCGAAGTTGAGGTGACCCCAGAGAGAGAGGAGCTGATGCTTAGTGGAACTAGCTTGAGTAAGGAACTCGAGAGGAACTAGATGATACTGGCTTGCTTTTCGAGTGGGAGGGATGCTTGGAATAGGTTGGAATCCAGGGCGATGCCAAAGAACTCGAGAGAGATAGTACCATCAAGGTTTGTGTTCTGCTGAGAGGGGAACACCTAGGCGGCGGAAGGCGGAGTCAGGATGGCGGTGAGGAAGGGATGTGGAGCAACAGGAAGTCATAGAGGAGGTGGATGACGTAGGGCAAGTGATAGATGTTTAGCATTATCCAAGATAAGGCCTCTGCAAAGGAGTCAAAGATTTTTGGGATTTTTACAGCAAAAAGTCAGATGGACTGCAAAATAATATTAGCCACCAGTGCATGACAAAAAGGTGCCAGAAATCAGGATGAAATGGTGGAGATGATGTCTATCTTGACCATCCAGGCACTGTGTCCAATGTTGCTGATGAGTGAAATGGTGTCCTTGACTCGAGTGTAGTGACTACTGATGAATGGCACAAGGGAGCCATGAGGAACCGAGAGATCTACGATAATGCGATTCTTGCCACACTTTTGCCAATGGGGTTGATGTGGAAGGACGAGAAGTGAGGAGTGGAAAAGTTGATGACCATGAAACCATATGAGACCTCCTTGGCCAGAAGTGACAAAACGACATCAGGTTCTGCTCCGGCTGATAGCAGATTGTGAGCGGAGGAGGAAGAGTCGGGGAGGACAACCAGGCCAGGAGAGAAACCAAGGAGAAGGCCATAGAGAAGAAAGCAGGTGGAGTCAGGATGACGGAAGAGGCAGGTGGTGAATTCTGGCACATTGATGGGAGTGGAAAGGAACTGAAGCAGTCAGTTTCTGCTGAATGTAGGTGTGGTCTGAGGGGACAGCTGGGTCAGGCATGAGCCCGGCCACAAGATGTGCTGATGTGCAGGAAACTGCATGAGGCGGCGAAACAAATCTCAAAGTGCAACAAGGTAAAACAGTGAAAAAAACTTGTTTGACTTTAGCGTGATTCACTTAAAGAGAGTTTACTTTGGAGACTAAGAATGGCCAAGCTTCTATTCCCCTTTTCACACTGTAGACGCTGTATCGGTGCCAGTGTGAATGGAGGAGATATGACAAGCCTCAGCTACAGTGACTTTCAGTGACATTATTCCCATTTATTCCGAATTAATAACCACAAGGTTCCTGTGAAAGAGACTCTATTAAAAATGAATTGTTCTGGCCAAGAAAGCTGAGGACAGATTTTGATTATTGGGCGGTCTATGGATTTAAATGTTAGTCAGGTGCAGGCTACATATTGTGTGATTTATATGTTGTTGGTGACCCCTGACTTCAGGTTGTGTTCAGGTTGTGGTGTGGTACGTGTGACATTAGCTGGAGTAATGAATTTATCATTAAAATGCTACAACACCAGTTTATTTAGGTAAAGATCCCTTTAATGTGGCTAAAGTGTAGGAAGCTTACTCCACCTGCTTTAACGTAACCAATGATGCCCCCCACTGCCACCAGTGCTGTGTATCCCCCCGCGATCCAGTCACCCGCCATTCCGGAGCAAGGCCGAGTCTCAGCTGGGGAGAGAAATTACAGAATTTATACAAAGTCCAGTCCAAACCCAACAGGTTCCGGTCACGGGCCACGTGCTGCTGTAACTGAGACCTGATCGAGCAGAACCTGGACCCTGCAGCCGGCCGTGAGACTGGCCACAGACAGAAAGTGCACGAGCAGAACAATTTTTCAGAGTGGTGAACACCTTGTGACTCAGTTGTGTTGTAAACTGTGTGTCATGAAAGTACTGTGAGAGTGTTGTGAGAGTTGAGAGTGTTTTATGCGCGAACTCTGTGCTGAGTGTTGAGAGAGTTGTGAGAGTGTTGAGAGAGTTATGAGAGTGTTGAGAAAGTTGTGAGAGTGTTATTATGAGCGAATGGAATTGTCAGAGAGTTGTGAGAGTGCTGAGTGTTGAGAGAGTTGTGAGAGTGTTGAGAGTGTTATTATGAGCGAACTCTGTGCCGAGAGAATGGTCAGAGAGTTGTGAGTGTGTGGAGACAGTGAAGCCCACCGCTGTTCTCTCAGAATCTAGCTCAGTATTGACTCCACACGGAAGTTCCGGCTCTGTCCGAGTGTGGACCTGAGACCTGTCCCTCTCGGTCAGCAATGACTGGACCGTAATAAAGACTACAACAACAGACGCATGTAGCGGCTTTCTACAACTGATAAACCCCAACAGAACAGAGCTTTACCTCCACCGCGACCCGAACTGCGTCCTACAGCCCGCCTCGGATCCGTGCAGCTATTCCTCCTCCTCTTCCTCCTCCCGGAGCTCCTCCCCCGCGAGGACCGAGAGGGAACGGGGGAACTGAGTTCTCTGAACACACCTCAGGAGACCAGTCTCTCTGCCCCGTCCTTCATCTTCTCCGTGGTCCGGTCACCGGTCCATTTTCAACGAACCGCGCTGTGTCTGAATCCCTGTCCCTGGTGGAACCTAGAAGAGTCGACTCTTCACTCAAAAATGTCTGAATCTAATTCATTCTTCAACTCATTGTGCACTCAGCCAGGTCTCGGTGCAACCTACACATCAGTGAGGCCCGGTCCAGCTACAACCCGCCGGAACCTTAAGGGTTAATCCAGACCCGTCGGTATAACGGGATTAATTTACAAACACGCAAGGATTCAAATGAAAGAGTCGGTTCCTGCAGTGAATCAAGAGTCAGTGACGACTCAGAGATTCAGAGTCATGAATCATTGCTAAAGCTAAGTACAGCGGGGGGCAGCACAAGGAATCTGAAGAAACGAGCGTTTTATATTAATGCCTTTGTTTTTCCTATAAATCTTACTCAGTAAAAAGCCCCAACTCACAATGGATTCATTAATAGCCCTTAAATAGAACATAAGACACACACACACACACACACTACGCCCTGCACCAGCCTTTGCTCATTTTTTCACAGATAGAAAAGTGAGAAACTGAAGCATAAATATTAATTTTAAATGAAATATTAGGCCAATGTTCTGTATTTTTGAATGTTTGAACATTGATGTTAATGTTAAGCTGCTGATTTAGAGAAGTTTAGAAGCTGATGTTACTTCAGTAAATCAGAGAATTGTAAAGTTGCAGGTGTAGTTTATTACCATTTTGTGATATGGGACAGGTCGAGGACAGGTGATCCGTTTATAAAACCAGAGGCAGTAATTATACCTTAACTTTAATTAAAAAAAGTAAAAAGAACAGGTGCCTTGTGGTAGAGTGTATTTTATTTTCAGACACAGGAAAATAAGGAAATTCATTCACTTTCAAAAACATTAACATTTGAATTAATCTCCCGCTCTCATCAGTCCCCACACTCTCTACTGCCTTCTCTTTCACAGCACAGCACCACAAACATAACCCTGCTGTACATTCACAACAGTCTGAACACACACACACACACTCTCTCCTGGTGGTTATCACACTTTTAGTTTTTTCTTCTTCTTTTTGGTGTGTGTTGTGGAAGAGCTGTCTTCTTCTAGAATCACCTCCTCGTGTGCGATCTTCACTCTCTTTTTCCCAGGGGGCAGTGCAGTGTCCTTCTCAACTGCTGGAAAAAACAGATAAAAAGTCATGTATTTAGTCTAAACCTGGACTTCATTAGTGGAGCTCTCCATGGAAACGTGCCAAGGACAAACTCTTCTGTTCCGTTGTGAAAATGTAAAGTTAAATTCTGCTGGACGTACGGTGTACGCTGACGCTCGCCGACACTTCGCTTTGTTCTGCCGCGTGTTCCTTCCCTGTGCCGGGTCTCCACACAGACAGACAGGTGAGACGAGCAGTGGTGTTCACCTGGCCCAGGAGACGTACCTCTTCCGGCGTCTAGGGACATTATAAAGACATTTAGTGAGTGGTTAAATGATACCTCAGCTACATGTTCTTCCCTCCATTTCTCCCACACATCACTGAAGGTTCGATGGGCTTTAGGTTCAGACACGTGTGACTTCTCATCTCCATCTGCATCTAAGCTTCAGGTTACAGTAATAACTAGAGGGTGAATGTTCAAGAACTTCTGTGAATTTGTCACGTAGCGCTAGCATCGTTGCCACATTAGCTTATATGCTGCTTAATAGCTATGACTTTAAATTTATAGAACAATCTCTCCAAAACTACCTTTAAAATACCACCAGCTTAAAGAGACTGTCAATGTACTTTGACTGACACCTCACTAAAAAGTCCACTTTAAAAAATCCCCAATTAAATTAGACTTCCACCCCAAATAATGACCACTTCAAATAACCCTTAAAGCAGCCGCCAATAGATTTTGTTTGCCACCTTTAAAAACATTCCACCTTAAGAACCCCACAATTTTATTAAGGCATCCACATTGAAAACAACGTTATTTAGATTTCCACCTTAAAGATGACCTTTAAAATCTTGACTGTCTGTATATTTCTGTCCCTCATACCCCTCCCCCCCCTTCTCTCTCCCCCCCTCCCTTCCTCTCACTCTCTCTCTCCCCCTCCCTCCCTCTCACTCACTCCCTCCCCCTTCTGTGGTTCTCCACAGAAATGTGAAATTAATAAATGTATAAAAGTCCGCTCTGTGGACACAGACACAGAACCAGAACTGCTCAGGAATGTGTCAGAGGGGAATCTGTAAAATTTACCTCCATGCTGAGTTTCCACAGTTTGATGAATCCATCGTTAGAAGCTGTGACCAACACACACTCCTCATCGGCCGTAAAGCTCTGCACGGCTTTCACTCTACGAGGAAATGAAGAGGATGGAGTTATGACCAGATCAGAGCTCTCTTCATCAACAGCTGTGTTTGTGTTCACCCCGTCACTGTCAAATGTCTGAATCAGGTCTTTAATATTACTTCCTCTTGTCGGGGGTCAGCGACTGTGATGTTTACGATGAGCTTCATTTGATATAAATTATTTTAATCCTGAGGTCAGGACTAATGCATTAATGTTGTTCTTTATTAATGAAACGTGGCCATCACTTTGTACTGAACGCCCCCTGCCACCTCCAGCCCCTCGATCTCCACTAGTGTCAACGACAGAATGTAACTGCTTCACTATTTAAGGTGGAACTGTAGATTCACAGCTAACTCCAGAGACCTCAGCTGCTCCTCGTGCTGTTTTCTGCTCGTTCTGAAGTAAAGGCCATAATCCACTGAAACTACATTAAACTCAGAGAATACACTGGGGTCATAGAGTTTAAAGGAGGAGACACTGACACCTGTGGGTTACTTTGGGCGCTGTGCAGCGGCTCGCTGCTGATTCACAAGGCGCCATAACCCTCCGTATGTAGTGTGACTCTGAACAATCTCAGTTTGAAGAGCCATGTCGCTGTCAGCCTCACACCCCTGTCCCACCAAGAACTGAAAATGGTAGGGGCAGGGGACTCACCCTAAGTCAGCGTTTCTCAAAGTGTGGGGCTGCTGCACTGAACAGTGTGAATATATACACTTCCCTCAGCAGCGTCTCTGTAGTGTAGTGTGTAAAGGTCTATAGTGTGAATATATACACCGCCCTCAGCAGTGTCTCTGTAGTGTAGTGTGTAAAGGTCTATAGTGTGAATATATACACTTCCCTCAGCAGTGTCTCTGTAGTGTAGTGTGTAAAGGTCTATAGTGTGAATATATACACCGCCCTCAGCAGTGTCTCTGTAGTGTAGTGTGTAAAGGTCTATAGTGTGAATATATACACCGCCCTCAGCAGCGTCTCTGTAGTGTAGTGTGTAAAGGTCTATAGTGTGAATATATACACCGCCCTCAGCAGCGTCTCTGTAGTGTAGTGTGTAAAGGTCTATAGTGTGAATATATACACCTCCCTCAGCAGCGTCTCTGTAGTGTAGTGTGTAAAGGTCTATAGTGTGAATATATACACCGCCCTCAGCAGTGGTCTCTGTAGTGTAGTGTGTAAAGGTCTATAGTGTGAATATATACACCTCCCTCAGCAGCGTCTCTGTAGTATAGTGTGTAAAGGTCTATAGTGTGAATATATACACCGCCCTCAGCAGTGGTCTCTGTAGTGTAGTGTGTGTAAAGGTCTATAGTGTGAATATATACACCGCCCTCAGCAGCGTCTCTGTAGTGTAGTGTGTAAAGGTCTATAGTGTGAATATATACACCGCCCTCAGCAGCGTCTCTGTAGTGTAGTGTGTAAAGGTCTATAGTGTGAATATATACACCTCCCTCAGCAGCGTCTCTGTAGTGTAGTGTGTAAAGGTCTATAGTGTGAATATATACACCGCCCTCAGCAGTGGTCTCTGTAGTGTAGTGTGTAAAGGTCTATAGTGTGAATATATACACCGCCCTCAGCAGCGTCTCTGTAGTGTAGTGTGTAAAGGTCTATAGTGTGAATATATACACCTCCCTCAGCAGCGTCTCTGTAGTGTAGTGTGTAAAGGTCTATAGTGTGAATATATACACCTCCCTCAGCAGCGTCTCTGTAGTGTAGTGTGTAAAGGTCTATAGTGTGAATATATACACCTCCCTCAGCAGCGTCTCTGTAGTGTAGTGTGTAAAGGTCTATAGTGTGAATATATACACCTCCCTCAGCAGCGTCTCTGTAGTGTAGTGTGTAAAGGTCTATAGTGTGAATATATACACCACCCTCAGCAGCGTCTCTGTAGTGTAGTGTGTAAAGGTCTATAGTGTGAATATATACACCGCCCTCAGCAGTGGTCTCTGTAGTGTAGTGTGTAAAGGTCTATAGTGTGAATATATACACCGCCCTCAGCAGCGTCTCTGTAGTGTAGTGTGTAAAGGTCTATAGTGTGAATATATACACCGCCCTCAGCAGTGGTCTCTGTAGTGTAGTGTGTAAAGGTCTATAGTGTGAATATATACACCGCCCTCAGCAGCGTCTCTGTAGTGTAGTGTGTAAAGGTCTATAGTGTGAATATATACACCGCCCTCAGCAGTGTCTCTGTAGTGTAATGTGTAAAGGTCTATAGTGTGAATATATACACCGCCCTCAGCAGTGTCTCTGTAGTGTAGTGTGTAAAGGTCTATAGTGTGAATATATACACCTCCCTCAGCAGCGTCTCTGTAGTGTAGTGTGTAAAGGTCTATAGTGTGAATATATACACTTCCCTCAGCAGTGTCTCTGTAGTGTAGTGTGTAAAGATCTATAGTGTGAATATATACACCGCCCTCAGCAGTGGTCTCTGTAGTGTAGTGTGTAAAGGTCTATAGTGTGAATATATACACCTCCCTCAGCAGTGTCTCTGTAGTGTAGTGTGTAAAGGTCTATAGTGTGAATATATACACCGCCCTCAGCAGTGGTCTCTGTAGTGTAGTGTGTAAAGGTCTATAGTGTGAATATATGCAATTTTTACTCATTAACCTACATTGAACCTCACATAATTAACCACCCTTTAAAAAATATCCACTCACCTGTTCTCATGAGCTTTGAACTCACACACACACTTCTCAGAGTCCAGGTCATACACCCTCACACTTTCATCATCTCCCGCCACAGCCAGCAGAGTGTTCTGAAACAGACACAGAGCAGAGATGAGATTATTCACCAGATCAGGGGCCTAGAGTCTCCTCTGTGGAGAAACAAAGGCGCTGCAGGTTTTCATTTCATCCCATAACTCATTTCTAAACTGGGTTCAAAGACTGAAGCTGTGTCCAAACCCAAAGGCCTCCGTTACTAAATGAAACAGTGGAGGTGCATGGTTTGTAAAGCACAGTGGTGTCCAGGGCCCTTTAAACATGCCTCCAATATCACAGCAGACACCAAACCCGTCGGAGTGGATCGCGGCTACAGAATTATCCCCCAGTCCTGTATTTCCAATAACAAAAAACTAACCTGAAGGACTCGAGGAGAAACAGGGCAAATGTTACAGAGCAAACGGAGGCAACGACAACTGAATAGAAGCAGTCTGAAAGTTTTAAAACACTCAAAACTGTACACATTTATTTAAATATAATTTTCTCCCCCTCAGTGAGACCCCCTCGATCTCACACAGTCCCCCTACTACCTCAGGAGGGTGGGGCAGGGGCACATGCTTCCTCTGACCCCTGTGACATTGACCTGCTCCACACTCAGGAGGAGATCACACACTGCCCAGATCTGTCACATCGGTCGACACACCCCCACACTAGCTAGAACCATGAGGAGAGAGAGGGTTGGAGGGAGAGCGAGAAAGTGAGCAAGAGAGAGAGAGAGAGAGAGCACAAGACAGAGAGAGAGAGAGAGAGAGACAGAGAGAACTCTGGGTGCTGAACAGCTGAATGCTGTTAAACCACTGTTTTCGTTTAATCACCTCCTCTTACTCACTCACTGAAATTTACACTCCATCTCTCCTCCTCCTCAACTTGCTTCAGGTTTATTCACTACTCTTCTCCACACTGACTTTCTCTACTCTCTCTTCTCACTTCCCTTTCTTCACTCTCATCTGCCCTTAATCTTTTATATCCTCTATCCGCCAGGCCTCCAAGATCCTCTCCACCTAACCCTTGGCTGACAGATGTTCTCCGCAGCAACCGGAGAGAACTAAGAAAGGCAGAGAAAAGGTGGAGGAAACCTTGTGGGCTCCCTGAAGAAGCCCACTCTGGACTCCTCACACTTCATCGCTCTCTACAATCAACTGTCCCTCTTTCTCACCCAGAACCAGCTCCAGGACCCCAACCAGTCTGGCTTCAAACCGGCGCACTCAACCGAACCTGCCCTTGTAGCAGTAACTGAGAAGCTCCAAGCAGCAAGATCTGCCAAAGTGTCATCGGTTCTGATTCTTCTGGATCTTTCTGCAGCTTTGACACAGTCAACCACAAGATCCTCCTGTCAGTCCTCAACAACCTCGGAATCGCTGGGTCGGCATGGAAATGGCTCGAGTCTTATCTGGAGGATAGCTCTTACCATGCAGGCTCTCCACTGGTGTCCCTCAAAGCTCTGTGCTGGGTCCTCTTCTCGTTTCACTATATACCCGTTCTGTTGGTGATATAATTACCTCTTACAGTTTCTCTTATCACTTTTATACCGATGACACTCAACTAATGCTTTCCTTCCCGCATTCTGACGCTCAGTTTTCCAGTCACACCTCGTCATGTCTGACTGACATCGCTTCCTGGATGACAGCTCACCACCCGAAGCTCAAGACTTGCTTTTCATCCCTGGAACAGCCGGTCCTCACCATGATCTTGCGCTCATTTGTGAACTTGATTGCTCCGTCTAAAGCCTGTGTGTGCACGCTTCTAGACGTCCAGCTATCGATCACATATCGCGAACCTGACTCGATCATGCAGATCTCTACTATACAACATCCGGTGGATTCAACCCTTTCTTTCTCAGGAGGCTGCCCAGGTGCTAGACCAGTCTCTAGTTCTTTCAAGGCTTGACTTCTGTAAGTCACTCCTGGCTGGTCTTTCTCTGCGGGCCTCAGGTCTCATCATCTGATCCAGAACACAGCTGCACAGCTCGTCTTCGATCTTCCAAAGTTCACCCACGTCACTCCACTGCTACACTCTCTTCACTGGCTTCCTGTAGCTGCCCACAACCGGTTTAAAACTCTCGTGGTGTCGACAAAGCCGAGAATGGATCAGCCCCTCCTAGAGTCGAGACTCTTCTCAGTCCTGGCGCCCAGACGGTGGAACTTCTATCACGGTCCTCACACGCAGGCTGTAGACACATCTCCCTGTGACACACTTAAATGAGCACTAATCTAAGTGTGCACCATAACTGACAGTACTGCCCTTATACTGCATCTGGTCGTGTCGCTCAAGGGGAGATTGGACTCTAAGTTTTTTGTACTAGCGAGGATAAACATTCTGTTTGAACACTAAGCACTTTGTGAGTTGCTGAGGATAAGAGCATCTGCTAAATGCTGTGAATCTAAAAATCAATAGTAAAAAACCTACTGTGCTGAAAAAACTACTATGCTTTGGTTCCTATATTTGACAACAGCTACACAACTACAGCCTGAACACATCAGTGTTTCTCTTGGTGTAAATGTCCTCTTGCTGCGATATCAATCAAGTTCTGCGGAGCCACACATTATCTGGGGTTATCTAGAACCCTTCACAGCTACACAGGTCCACATTCTTACCGTCAGAACCATGATCCACGTTAAAACCATAAACCATACCTTCAGAAAGGAGACGGAGGAAACCCTGCTGCGGAAGGTGAGGGTGCCTGTGACGCTGGCGGACTCCAGGCTGTAGACGTCCAGTTTATCGTGTACAGCTACAACATACTTATCCCCATCTGGTGACCACTGCACTAAGTGTGCGTCTGAACAAATAAAAACACATGGTGCTGGACAAATCAGGCGTCACAACAGAAACGGTTCAACGGTGACATCAAGTAAAACATTTCTTACTTTGTTTAATGTTCTTGATGAACGCTGACCGCCCGGTGATTAGGTTCCACGTTCTGCAGGAGAAAGGACAGCTGAACCATCTCCAGAAAAACTGAAGGCACTTTATAAGTTATACATAAATACTTAGTAATAAAGTATTTATAAGTTATTTTATGTTGTAGTTTAAAGAAAAGAGTGTTCAACTCTAACGTGAGGCATGTTTACTTTAGTTTCTACAGTGTTTCTACGGTGTATTTTTTTTACAGCAATGCCCTGAAACCAAGGAGGGGGTGGAGCGATGGGAGTGGTTTCTTGCACATCTCCAGAGCTTACATAGCGCAGTTTCTGCAGTGCTGAGCCTGGAGTTGTAATGACAGAGGCTCTATGTTCCCTGTTAAAGCTCAGTGGAGCATCACAATGATATGACGCTGTAATTTTAAGACACAATCACTACCTACTGTTGCTTCTCACCAATATTTAAATAAATACAAATAAACAACGCAGTGTGATTCGAGACTGTGAGGGCCGTGTTCATAAAGCACTGTATGTGAAGCAGCTGGTTATGACAGATGTGAACTACACTCTTAAGCGCAGTACCTCAGTTTCTTGTCTGTTCCAACAGACAGCGCCAGTTTCCCTGAGGGATGCACAGACAGAGACGTCACGTGGCCCCTGAAACACAAAGACAGAAACAAGAGCTCAGGCCCTGACCGCGGAGAGAGTGTCAGTACACAGCGTGCTCAGTGCAGTCAACAACACTTACGTATGCGCCCTGATCGATTTCAAACAGTCCCACGTCTTTGTGCTCCACACACACAGAAGACCGTCCTCACCGCCGCTGAGTAAATGAGAGGTGCCGTAGAACTCCAGGCACGAGACGGTACCTGGCAAACAGAGGGAACACACAGAGCTTTGCACACAGTCTTTACAGGGCTTTACGGCACAGTGTGAGGTGTGCAGCACACGGCACGATAGGTGTGGTTTACAAGTGAAGTTACAGGAGAGAGGCAAGAGACAAAATGTAGAAAGTAAAGCAGTGTGTCTTTAACAAACCCATGCACTTCTTTAAAAAGGGCTTCTAGTAGCACACCTGACAATCACTGCAGCGCAGAAACAACAACGACACGCAGCACCGCTGTGCAACAGGCGACAGGAAATAAACTCGAACTTTAAAGCACATAACTGACATTATATTGGCCTCCTCTGGTTTTTATTTCTTTCAGACGCTTATCGCCCATACATTTGATATCTTCTCATAAGTGTATATTTGTGTTTAAAACATTCAGTTTAGCCTAAAGTTATTAGGATTCTCCCAATAATGTTTAGTAATTATTTTAGATCATTTTGTGCATGCAAATTTAAGTAAATAAAAAGCAACAAAAACATGCAAAAAAGTTTAGTTTTTTTTCCCTCACAGTAAACAAAGTCTGTCACATCAGCACTCACAGTCCGATCCAAATCACATCAGCACTCACAGTCCGATCCAAATCACATCAGCACTCACAGTCCGATCCAAATCACATCAGCACTCACAGTCCAATCCAAATCACATCAGCACTCACAGTCCGATCCAAATCACATCAGCACTCACAGTCCGATCCAAATCACATCAGCACTCACAGTCCGATCCAAATCACATCAGCACTCACAGTCCGATCCAGCAGTGTGTGTTTTTATCCAGCAGTGTGTGGTTCTATCAGAGCGGAGTTAACTCTTTCAGCGATGTGTGTTCTGACCCGGTTCTATCAGAGCGGAGTTAACTGTGTTAGCGGTGTGTGTTCTGACCCGGTGTGTGCTGCAGGAGCTCTACTCTGAGATCTGACTATCATCTTCACTCCCTCCTCCATCAGTGAGACTCGGGCCCTGGACCCTGTGGCCACTCAGCCCTCGTCCTTCCTCTGAACACTTTGGGTTGGTACTGACCGCTGCACACCGGGAACACCCCACAGGACTGAAGTTCTGAAGACACTCTGAACACAACAGTATGACGATCACAGTGTGGCTCTTGGCCCTTACACTGACCACTGACCATTTCTCCTGCTTCCAACATCAGCATCTAACGTCCGTTCATAGTTCTATCAGTTCATTACTGTTGTGTACAGGGTCCGGAACGTGGATCCGGTTCCTCACCTTCGTGATGCAGCAGCGCTCCGTGCTCGGTTCTCGTCTTCATGTCGTACAGCTGCACCGTTTCATCTCGGCTTCCTGTGGCTACAAACTGCTCACTGGCCGCCAGCGCAGACAGAGACGCAGTGTGAGCGTGGTGTGAGAAAGATGGCTCCAATTTCCACTCCTGCAGCTCACACACACACACACACACACACACACCTCAGTTTATCTCCAACACTTACAATAAAATGTTATTCTTTTAACTTAAAATATTAAGAAACATTTCAACTCCTCAGCACCGTGTTCTCCTCTGTACAGAGTTCTCATAAGGAGATCTAGAACCATCTGCATGCTGTGTTCTGTGCAGAGAGAGAAGGTTCTTCAGATCATTGGAGAATGAGTTGTGGGTTCTATACAGAACCTAACCATCTCTGTGCTACTGATCAGCCTAAAACACCAAGGGTTACCGGTGGCGTACAGAACTATTAAAAAAACCCAAAAAACTGTTCTATAGAACCACAGGACGTTCTCCACCGATCAGAACGCGTTCCCTACGCACAGAACCTTTAGCACACACATTGTTCTCTATTTAAACTGTGGCTCGGCTGATTATTTCTTTATAAAACACGGGAGTCTTTATAAGTTTTATATAAATCTGTGTTCACCTCAGTGTCCCAGGTTCATTACCTCCTTCCTATTGTTTCTAGAACATTCCCGTGTTGTACAGATAGCTCTACTCTATTAATAAAGGTCCTGTTTAAAGGAGGAGAGATAATTTAATTTCACCTGCTCTCCGGGGAGCACTCGGAATCCAAACACTATCTGTTCATAACTTCCAGCCACTATTTCCCCGCGGCCTGCCATCTCCCGCAGCGCCGTCCTCCGCTCTCCGCGGGACCCGGTCTCTACAATCACCGCACGCCGGGGCGGTGCAGCGCTGAGGCGGGTTCAGTGTTGAAGCAGGGCCCGGACGGTTTTCACAGAGCGAGTCTCTGCAGCGTGAAAACAGCAACAACACGTGCACTACTCAGCACAGCGGAAGCGATACTCGCAGTACTTCCAGGTTACTAGGGTAGCGAGCACATTTTGGACTGCGCATGCGTGTGTGTATGTCTTGTGGCACAGTCTGGGGACTAGTGATGGGAATTTCGGCTCTTTTGGGGGAGCCGGCTCTTTTGGCTCTTTCGGCTCCTAAATGGCTCTTTGTTTTACCACTTATTTCCACTGGTACAGAACAATATTACCTACATTTTACATTAGTATATGGACAAAACATTATTGTTCAATATAAAAATAATAGTGTTGCAATGGCCAGTTGTTTTTATGTCTGTCTTGTAATAACTCACTGATTGCACTCACACATTCAATTGTATAAATAACTGGATTTTTATTTAAACACCTTTATAAAAAATCACTTGTAAACTCTGAAACACAGCCAATGGAACCCAAAAGGTTGGTATTACAAAATAGTTTATTAAATTAAATAATCATCCATTTCTGGGAAAAAAAATAAACAAACACTCTGCAAAGTGCAAAACAGCAGCATTCAACGGTAGTGATTAAAACAACCACAACTCTCAACATTTAACTAATTTAACATTTTCTTCTTCTTCTACTATTTTTTGGAAGGCAGATTGACATTCAGGAAAACCAAGTGTCTCAGCTCGGAGGGTTGGAGGGTTGGAGCTTGCTTGTTGTTCTCTGATTGGTTGAATGACAAGCCTTAGAAAAAAATGGCTCGGTCTTAGACGGGAACCGGCTCTCATCGTTCACTTACAAGAGCCGACTCTTTGAACCGGTTCGTTCGCGACCGACACATCACTACTGGGGACAGTCCAGTCTCTCTCCTCCATCACTGTTTCAGGGCAGTGTCCTGTGAGGAAAGTTAAACTGAAATGATGTAGTGTCCTGTTTTCCTGGCCCTGAATAACACTGTATTTGAGAAGTTTTTAAAAGTATAATTAAAACTAATAAAGTAACTGAGTCACTGTTGCTTCTATCAGCTGCTCACAGGAAAAATACCATCGCAAACAAACACTGAAATAATAAAGTAGTGATAACTGAGTACATAGAATAAACCCTGGCTATTTTTACTCTTTTTCTCTTTGGTTTCTGTGTGAACTAATGTTTAATCTCCAAAAACATCACAATCAAAAATCATCCACTTCCTGTGACCAACTTTAGCGTCTCTGTCAGTGTCAGACGTCTCTGTGTTGGAGGTTGGACCGCGTTAAACATAACTTTATCAGAACTCAATTCAAAAATTCAAACAATCATTTGACTTATTTATTTGTAAGTTCAAAAACTCCATTTTGAGAAGCACATACACATTTAATTTAAGCGTCTACTACGTCAGCTAATGTTGGATATAACTCTGATTTAAATAATTACCATTAAGTAATAAGTTTTAAGATTTTTCACTAAATATTTAATGTTGTAAGAATTCTTCTGACCCATGTGTATTATATAAATGATATAAATTCACTTGTTTCTTCATTGTCAGCCACTTGTGTGTCCACAGCCCACTCGTACAGGCAGAGCACACACTGGACAGGGCACGAGTTCATAACACTCTCACACCTCTGGACACTTCTGAACAGTCCCTCCACCTACCAACATGTGTTTTAGGACAGAGGGAGGAAATGGGAGCACTCAGAGGAAACCCACACAGACACAGAGAAAACACACCACACAGTGATTCGAGCCCACAGCCCCAGGATCTGGGAACTGAAATAAACATGTGAACATAACATTCACTAAAAGCAGTGAACCCCAGACCCAGACCCTAACCTTAACCTTAACCCGAAGAAGTGAGACGCCATGTAGTTTCATATTTTTAAAGTTCAGTTAAAATTACCGTTCATGATTTTAATTAAAAAACACTTTTTATAAATTTCAAAAGATGTTTCCTCAGCATTCACTGTTCTCTGGCCTCTCTGTGCCCTGCAAACCGCTCTAATGTGTTTACGAAGCCCCAGTGTCTGTAAATGGGTAAAAAAACAAAGTGTCTGGGTCCGGTGCTAGGATTTCTCTCTCTCTGCTCACGGCAGAGAAACACCATCTGGAGGTTTTTAGACAACGGAGAGACTCCAAACGCTGAAAAGCTCCAACCGAGATGAGGATGTTGCTCTATTCCTGCTCCATAGGGGGGTAACACTGACTTATTTTTGCTGTTACAGTTACATTACTTAAGGTGGAACTGACATTAAATTCAGGAGAGCGCTAACTGCATGAAAGTAAACACAGAGGGAAAGTGCTACAAAACTAAACAGTTCGAGTTACACATGAGTTTCTGTGGGAATTCAAACAGTGAATAAACACTTACAGACAATATACATTTCAGACACCAACAAGATACAGTCGCTTCTTACTCACACACACCGCTCCACCTTAAAAGATACAGTCGCTTCTTACTCACACACACCACTCCACCTTAAAATATACAGTCGCTTCTTACTCACACACACCGCACCACATTAAAAGATACAGTCACTTCTTACTCACACACACCACTCCACCTTAAAAGATACAATGCTTCTAAACGTAAACAGAGAGAACTGCAGTTCCCCACAATCTATTTCTACGTAAAAATACAAACAGGACTCTGCTCATTCAAACTTTCTGAGCTTCACAAATTCAGAAAGAAGAAACTGTTGGAGATAATTGGTTTGTGAAGTTGTATCGTTTAGAATCACTACACATTTCTGTACACATTAGCCTCGTAGCCTTAGCTTTTGTCAAGGTTTATGTTTTAATGCACTTAAGACTTTTAAATTCTTTTAACAAGTTTTTCAAATTCACAGAAATTTTCAGATTTGCCCCAGTGACAGTACGGTGTGGAAATGAAAGGGTTACTCCATAGCTGTGCTAAGGGCAGCTTCTCCTTCCATGGGGCAAGTTTACTCATGTGTTTTAAACCACATCCTTCATTAAGGAGTGACCGCCACAGTCAGGAGAGTGACTTCGTACGGACCGTACTCAGCTCCTCCCCCGAGAACGGACCCAGGACGAAGGAATGTGTCCCAAATGTGTCTTTAACTCTGAAACACCTTTCACCCTGTGATCAGTTCCTCAGCTTAAAGCATGTGCCTCTTAGCTTTGTGATTTTATCATAAATCATTTTATAAATCTATTCTTAGCTTTCTCTCTCAGCTGAAAGATAGAGCTCTGCTTTATTAAATATGTCTTAAATCTGATTTATCTTATTGCCTGATTATTAAGACCTTCATGAACTGAGTTCAGAACCCTAGAGAAACAATAACCTTCCCCAGGGGAGTAGGGACGAGGCTCTGGGAATGTTCCCGTAGTCCCCCGGGACACACTGTCTGTGTAAAACTGCTTGGTAATGTGTTGTGTGGTTGTGTCGTTGTGTGTTTATTAAGATAATTATTAAGAGGTTTATTAAACTGTGCAGCAACAGCTGAGCTACTGTCTCTGACTTTACATCTGTGGCATAGAATGAGGCTCGAGGGAGTTTTCCCTGGTCTCTGTCGCCTTGGGCTGGGGGCTTCCTGATTAACGCTGTTATCTGTTCTCATTATAATTCTGTAAAGCTGCTTTGTGAAAGAATCAGTGGAGCGTTTTATAAACACATTTCTGTCTGATCTGATCTGTAAAGTGAACTTATGTTGAGTGTCTACTGTGAGGGTCTCTGTGGTGGTAGGGTACATATCCGTACCTTTAACTAAGGAACAGAACTGTACTTCTATTATAACTGTACACTGTAAAAAAAATCTGTAAAATTTACGGTAAAAAACTGGCAGCTGTGGTTTCCAGAATTTCACTGTAAAATATTCGGTTTTTTACCATCATTAATTTTACATTTAAGGATGTGGTTAATTTTATGGCAAAACAATGTTACTTTGTTAGTTTTATGTAAATACTATGGCTTTTTTTACGGTGTATATCTGTTTTTAACAGAAAAGTACTGTAAACAAAACAGCCCTTAAAAAGAAATACTGCTGCAAGGATCAAAGAAATGTGTGTAATGTGAGCGCCACTAAAACTAAAGAAACCCTAAAAATCACAGAAAATATGGTTTTCAACCTCTTTAGAGTTTACAGTCTTTTACTGTCATAGTTTTACAGTTTTTCAACGTAAAATTCACAGATATTTTTTTACAGTGTAGATTTTAAAGTTGTGTTGATTTCGTTTCATCTCCAGGACTTTTATTGTGTTCTTTTATTCTCCACAGTTGTATAATGAAAGATTACAGAGATCCCCCTCTCCTTCTGGAGAAGAGAATGTAGTGAAGCTTTAGGGAACACAACTGGACTCTAACACCACTGCTGTACCTTTAAAGATACACTACACTGTTTGTACCTTTAAAGATACACTACACTGTCTGTACCTTTAAAGATACACTACACTGTTTGTACCTTTAAAGATACACTACACTGTCTGTACCTTTAAAGATACACTACACTGTCTGTACCTTTAAAGATACACTACACTGTCTGTACCTTTAAAGATACACTACACTGTCTGTACCTTTAAATATACACTACACTGTCTGTACCTTTAAAGATACACTACACTGTCTGTACCTTTAAAGATACACTACACTGTCTGTACCTTTAAAGATACACTACGCTGTCTGTACCTTTAAAGATACACTACACTGTCTGTACCTTTAAAGATACACTACGCTGTCTGTACCTTTAAAGATACACTACACTGTCTGTACCTTTAAAGATACACTACACTGTCTGTAGCTTTAAAGATACACTACGCTGTCTGTACCTTTAAAGATACACTACACTGTCTGTACCTTTAAAGATACACTACACTGTCTGTACCTTTAAAGATACACTACACTGTCTGTACCTTTAAATATACACTACACTGTCTGTACCTTTAAAGATACACTACACTGTCTGTACCTTTAAAGATACACTACACTGTCTGTACCTTTAAAGATACACTACGCTGTCTGTACCTTTAAAGATACACTACACTGTCTGTACCTTTAAAGATACACTACGCTGTCTGTACCTTTAAAGATACACTACACTGTCTGTACCTTTAAAGATACACTACACTGTCTGTAGCTTTAAAGATACACTACGCTGTCTGTACCTTTAAAGATACACTACACTGTCTGTACCTTTAAAGATACACTACGCTGTCTGTACCTTTAAAGATACACTACACTGTCTGTACCTTTAAAGATACACTACACTGTCTGTAGCTTTAAAGATACACTACGCTGTCTGTACCTTTAAAGATACACTACACTGTCTGTACCTTTA
>NC_089809.1:44181309-44313809 GCF_029633855.1 Hoplias malabaricus
TTCTGCCTTGAAATCGCGTTTCAGACCAGTCACAGCATATCAAATGTTGCAATGCAGTGGAGCGCTAGAGTGGAGGACAGATTAAACGGTAAAAGTACAATACATTACATAGTGCTGGATGCACATGTCCCCACATAATGCGTATTACCTGTAGGAGAACATAGTGCACCACAAAACATGCTGTTACAGCCTTTATTAATACTTTATTCTAATTTTCCATTCCACCTTAAACGACGCATCACTGTGGTGTGCGCTACGGCAACTGCTGTTTCCAAAACATTTAAGGTGGAATGTAGTCGCAACTATGTGCTATTTTCCTAACCTCCGGCTCAGTGCGGTGTAGAGACGGCACTGACTACGTTTCCCATCCATGACCTAAAGATGGGAAAGTGTCTCCTAGGAAACGCACCTGGTTGGTGAGTTTGGGGTTGTGTAGTGTGTTATCCCCATTTGTGTAGTGTGTGTGTGTGATATATTTCCGTAAAAATAGACAAAAACAGTCCTGTACTGTGAAATCTGCCCTAAATTTAATTTGAGCTGCATCTAGCGGTGAGCGTGTGTGTCACTCTCTGCTTCATGAGGTGTGTCCCAAAAAGTGCCCTGTGTACAACACACAGGGAATAGTGAGTAGAAGGCCATTTCCAATACACTTATTTTAGCCGGACGTCCGTTAGCTACATCTCCTTGTCATTGGACGGTCTGGAGAAGCTTTGGTGCTTCATATCAATGTCTTTGTTTACAATAATAACAAATAATAACAAACTATAAAATAGTTAATTACTTGTTTTTGAACATTTCTAAAACCAAGCGCCTTAATGTTTTATCAGTAAAGTAATCTACACTCGATAAAGGGACAGGGCATCGCTGGAACTAGACGTTTATTACTGACTTACATTTCTAAAAGAGTCCGACTGATAAAACAGTGCTGTCACTGATCCACAGACTCCTTTATTTTGAGTAACACCTCGCTCTGGTGTTCTCCTATAATCCGGAGATTTTGATGTAATTTACTCGTCGGAAAGTCAGTAACGGTGAAGTGAGGTGTGTCCGTGTATTCGTGTCGTTATAGGGACAGACAAGACGACTTTCTCTTTGTTAAATACACAGTAGAAAACAAAAGGCTGAATCACAGAAACATTCTCCAAACATAAAGAAGAGACTGTGATAAATATCACCTCAACAACGTTCACCACGTTTCTGTTGGAGGCTCCAGTAAAACACTGAGCTGCTCCGCGGTGGAGAGTGGAGCTACAGCGCTGAAGCGGCGCAAGTGTGTCCCAAATCAGCTCTCAACACTGACCCCTAGAACACATGAACGCATGTTTTAGGTCCCAATAAGAGACTTGTTCAGGGAAAAGAGGACCTCTGGTCACCGCCAAACGGTTCCAAATATCTTTCATGAACTGGAATGTGAAACACGGCTGAATTAACAACAGACAGTGTAGTGGTGTACTAGCGCCACCTTAAGTTTTCTCTGTGAAACACGACTGAACTAACAGTTCCTACTTGAGCATGCGCATTTTAATATTAGGTGTCAGGAAGTCAGTCAGTAAGCACATATGCCTCTTCTAGCCCAGCAGACGGTCCGACAACGACACGCTGGGAAACACAAAGGGCAGCAGAAATACTGAGGTAATGTCTAAATCCTGTACGAGAAGTCACTAATGTAATTAATGGGATGGGGCTGATGACGGCTTTGTGCAAAATCTCTGTGCTTAAAGCTAATGATTAATCTTAATATGTGATTGATTCATGCCTTCTTGAGTGTGTGTGTGCGTGCGTGTGTCTGTGTGTGTGTGTGCACGTGTGTGTGTCTGTGTGTGCGTGCTCTGTGGCACATATTTGGTCCTGGCCTGTCATTCTGCGCCTGAGGAAAAAGAGTTCTTTGCTAAATTCTGCTCTGAGAGTTGGAGGGACTGCATGTGATATGTGACTCTCTCTCTGTATGTGTGTGTGTGTGTGTGTGTGCACGCACGCACGCAAGGTTTGGGAAACTATTAAACCAAAGTGAAGGGGTGGAGGGGGGAGTGAGTGCCTGTGAGCTCACCTGATTGGCCGGTTCTTAAGGAGGAGTGTGTTTGAGGAAGAAAGGAGCAAAGCTCGTCTGCTATCATTGAGGCTGGAGAGAGTCGAAGTGAAACGCTGTTTATCTGTTGGTGCTCATGTCCTCTCTGGTGTCTGTTAGTCAGTGCTGAGCTCAGCGCTCTGATTCATTTCTCCGTGCAGTGTAACCCCGAAGGGCAGAGGGTGGGGACGGTTTGGAGAATACTGAATAAAGCAGATCAGGAAACGTGTTGAAGTAATTCTGAGCCTGTGTGTTTATGTTGGTTAGAGACCTGTAAGAGGTCAGAGGTCACGGTGATCCAGCTGAGGCTTGCGTCCCTGCGCTTTACAAACTGAGAGTCTGTGTTTGGGCCAGGGTTAAGTTTGCGTAACCCTAACACCTGTGGACATCACCATGTTAACTCAGTATCGGAGCACTGTCCTTGCCCTAAAGCCCCCGTCCCTGCTCTGTGTGGAAGGTGCTGTGAGCCTGAGTGGCACTGTGTTTACAAATTAAAAATGATATTATGGGCTGTAAATGATGAAATCCCCAGGTTTGTTATTATTTTACTTTGAGAAACTTTATTCTTGAATTATTTCAATAGTTGCCCCTTCACACTTCCCCAGAGCTGTGAACCCCTCCCTGTCTTTATTTCTGAAAGACTCTCTGAGACACTCTTTTTAAACCCAATCACAGGTCACAGACCTGTTGCCAATTAACCTCATTTATTTTCTGTAGCATTATGTAACGATACCAGTCTTTTGTTTCATCCCAATGTTTTTGTCAAGTGTTTCTGGCATCAAATTAAAAATGGACATAATCATCATCATTTTCTTCGTTGCCCCTTAATCCATTCCAAAATAAATAAATTCATTCATTCATTCATTATCAGTAACCCTTATCCAGTTCAGGGTCGCGGTGGGTCCAGAGCCTACCAGTAGATTGACCAGAGGAGGATAGGTCACCCCCTGTCAGCCTTGGTTCCTCCCAAGGTTTCTTCCTCAGCTGAGGGGGTTTCTCTGTGCCACTGTCGCCCTTGGCCTCACTCTCCTGGGGATTTTTACATCTTTTACATTCTTTACATTTTTACATTTCAGGTCAAATCTTTGTCTTACTGGAGTTCTGTGACGCTGCTTTGTGACAACATCAGTGTCAGGACATAACAGAAAGCTGACAGTCGCGGTACACAGTAAATAGTTCTTTTAATGTCGTTATCCAAAAGAGTAATCACAAGGCAGGCAAAGTTCAAAAACAGGAGCAAACAGTACCTCAGAGGATGGACAAAAACCGTAGTCAAAAACAGGCAGAGTTCGAAAACCAGAGAATACAAACAGTACCAAAAGGGACAAGGCAGGAGACGTAAGTCGGGAACACAGGCAGGAAGTAGGCAACAGGAAACCGTCAGACAAAGTACAAGGGAACGCGTTGTATGCATGGGAGAACCAAAGCAATACTCGGCAGGGAACAGTTTACTGAATGGGGTATATATAGGGAGACAAACAGGTGTGTGTAATTAGAATTCTGGTGAGGGAGACCGGCGGGTAGTCATGTGACTGACAGGTGCATTCTGGGAATTTGAGTCCTGAGATGTAGGCGTGACAATCAGTTGTAAAAAATGCTATACAAATAAATTTGATTTGATTATTTGATTTACCTGGAATCATTGAGCACAAGGTGGGAATACACCCTGAAGGGGGCACCAGTCCTTCACAGGGCCATTCCAAAATTGACAAATAAATATATTTAAAATACAAGTGGAGTGGACTCCGCGAGTTACACGCCATGCTGTTTCACTTTCCAGGTTCCTGAATAAAACCTGCCTTTCATTCCAAAAATCTGATCAAATCCAATCAAATTTATTTGCATAGTGCTTTTTACAGCTGATGATGTCACAAAGCAGCTTCACAGAATTCCTGTAAAGAAAGAGTTTTGAAATGAAATGTAAAAATGTAAAGAATGTAAAAATGTAAAAACCCCCAGGAGATTGAGGCCAGGGGCGACAGTGACTCAGAGAAACTCCCCCAGAACTGAGCAAAAAACCTTGGGAGGAACCAGGGCTCACACTGGGGACCTACCCTCCTCTGGTGAATCTACTGGTAACAGTTAGGTGTCTGTGAGAACTTCAGTGTAGGGGCAGCTCAGAGGACAGTGGTGGTGGCTGGAGCGTGGGCAGCTGGTCTGAAGAGTGGAGGAGGATCTCGACAGTCATCCATCAGTGCTCAGATGGACAGGTGGGCGGTCGTTTACTCTGAAAAAGGTAGAGGGATGGAGTTAGTTGTGAACTGTTTGGGTGAATGTAGAGCAGAGAATGTGAACATTTCCAGAGTGTAGCTAATGACTCCGGCAGATCTGACTATGACAGCTTTAACTAAAAGGAGAGGAGCCAGAAGGACACACAGATACTATAATTTCCTGTGTCCATGGACCCCCCGGATCTGTTGCCTTTATTTGTGGGGGAACATTAACTACCAAAAGATAAACTAAACTAATGAGTTTTTAGCCTCGATTTGAAGATCATTGACTCAGACGACAAGGAACTAATTTCTAGAACTTGGTTTGATCCTGAATCTAAAAAAGTGTGGAGAATTCTGGAAAATTAAACAATTAAACCCTTAAAAATTGAGCTTTTGCCTTTTGCTGGAATTAAGCAGAAGGTAGCTAAAATGAATCTGGGCACCGTTATTAGTAACTCCCTGGAGATTTGGCCTCAGGTCAACAGAATTATGGGTAATAAGCTTAAATTTCACAAAAATCTCCAATATGGCATAACAACTGACTGGTGGCAAACCTTTTATTTCTTCCCTTTGGGCTAATGCTGGTGTCGTAACTCGTAAAAGAGTTGTGAAGTGAGAAAGGGCTCAAATCTTTGTTATCTTCTCTGCTAGGTGAAGATTTTCCCAGTTCTCCAGCTTTGTTTCTGCTTGGAGATGATTCCACTCTTAATATAAATTTTTGTGAAAAGAAAATAATAATGGCTGCCTGGACTGAGGTCAAGAAAACGATTCTTAAATGTCGTGTTGAGTCTGTGGTATGTTTAAACTCTGTGTTTGTGCGTTATTATTTGGATGTACTTTTATTGGAGCGAGCCACTGCCAGGCGACACCATGCCAAGGCCTCTACGGGTCAGAGATGGTCCGAACCTATTGCTTTTGTTTTGTGAAATTCTATGTAGCGTTTTATATTCTTTCACACTTTTTCCCCTTTTGTTTGTTTCTTTCTTTTTCTTTTTTTTTTGTTAAAAAATCATAATAAAAAACTATTATCCATTGGTCTTTGTTTCTAAAATCAGTGTCATCTGCAGATCACGTTCTGATCTGATTTCCTCTGTTGTGTCTGTGGTTTAAAGGCGGGATGGTGTCAACGCCGCTGCTCTGGGAGTTCGCTCCCTGGCCTCCATTCCCACACTTCCTCAAGCCGTGGCAGAATTTGTGTCTGGTGCTGTGGCAGAATGCAAACCTTCCAAAGTGCACGTGGTGACAGGAACCCGTGAGGAGACGGAGGAGCTTCTGGTTGGAATGGAGCATGAAGGCATGGTGAAAAAACTGCACAAATACAAGAACTGGTGAGTACTGTGGTCACTTCATGGCAGTTTTAAATCTTAATGTTATTTCACTTACGTTAGGCACAAAAGTGTGATCCGACCAACATCATCACCATCATCACCACCATCACCATCACCCAGACTCACAATCCACTGGTGTTCCTGTGTAAACAACAACAACAAAAACAACAACGACAAAAAAATAAATAAAATGAACCAGTTCTGGAGGAGAAAGGGTGACGATGCTTTAGGAAGTGTGTTATCAGCTCTAGATTCATTACAGTGTGTGTGATCTATGGCTTCAGTTCAGCTGACTCTGGCATCGATAGATACATAGATAGTAGGACTGTGCCATATCCTTTCATTTGTAATAATATTGTCATAATATTTAAAGCAATAACAAAAAACAATATCGTGATTTTAGTGATATTCAGACTTGTTTATCTAATGACATCACTCAGTTAAGTATAATACGTCATACGTTCTTTACGTGAGTGATTTAGCAGCAGTGACGTACGGTGAAAAGAGGCTCTGAGGCGGAGGAATTTGCTCCAAAAGTGGAGTGGCTTTTGGAGGTGGTTTGGTTATAAAATATCAGAGGTAAAATAAATCATGGTATTATGTTTAAAATGGAAGAAGCCTTTAATATTATTCATATCTATTAAATATATTTAATTTAATATAATTAATATTTATATACCCTTATCGCCAAAATACCCTGAAATATTGTGATATTATTTTAGGGCCATATCGTCCACCCCTAATAGATAGATAGATAGATAGATAGAAGGCTGAACGTAAAGGCGCAGTGTGGATTCAGATTTATACATTACTCTCTTTGTTCAGCTGGTTGGCTCGCACTGACCCTAAAGACGTGGCCCGTGTGGAGAGTAAGACGGTGATTGTGACTAAGCACCAGAGAGACACCATTCCCATTCCAAACAACGGTGTCAAGAGCCAGCTTGGCAGCTGGATGAGCGAGACGGACTTCCAGAGAGCCAGAGAGGACCGCTTCCCTGCCTCCATGACAGGTTTGTCTGTGCATCGCTCTCAGGGAGATTCTGCGTCGTGAACAGCTTCCTTTGTTCTGACATCAACACCTTGCCTCTTTTTAACCTTCAGCATGAATTTGAGCGTTTAATTAAATAAGGAATAGCTTCAGGATAGGATCAGCGCATGATGTTCTGGGGCTTTCTGTGATGTCAGTAACTGTGCGTCTATAGCAGGATATTTAATATTTTACTGTAAAAATTGTTAAACTAATATATAATAGGCTCCGGACCCACCGCGACCCTGAATTGGAGAAGCAATTAGAGATAATGAATATATTAATTAATTAATTAATTCATTCATTCATAATTAAATTAATATTAATAAACTAATGCTCCCAAGTGATGAGGTTTTTTTATGCAACAAGTGTGTTTTATCATTCACTGTTTATTCACTTACAGAGGATTTTGTTTTTAAGAAAATTCTTTCCAAACCTTTAAAAGTAATTTAAATGGAAATATTTAAGTTTTTCCCATTTCCTCTCGTAGGTCGGACGATGTATGTTATCCCCTTCAGTATGGGTCCTGTTAACTCTTCGCTGGCTAAGTTTGGGGTTCAGGTTACGGACTCTCCATATGTGGTGGCCAGCATGGGGATCATGACACGCACAGGCACCCCTGTGATGGAGAAACTGGCACAGGGGGTGGAGTTTGTGCGATGCCAGCACTCTTTGGGCAGACCTCTGCCACTTAAAGGTACTAATGCTGTATTCCTGTGGTGCCAAGTTTATAAACAGCGCCCTGGAGATGATATGGGCACTGTTGGCAATTCATACCAAATGTAATTTATTTTTATACCACTGATGTTGTCGCAAAGCAGCTTTACAGCAAAGAGGGTTTGTAGGAAGAAATCCTGGAAGTAAGAGAATGTATTAAAAGAAAAAAAGATGCACAGGACCCTCGGTCTGCAGTTGTCTACAGCTCATTGGCTTACACCTGTAGAAGCTTCTGATTATTTTCTCCTTAAACCCCTCACTGTTCAGCTGCTGACTGGTCAACTTTTCTGTAACTAACGACGGAGCAATGATTACATTTTTACAGGGGGCTCCAGTTGTGTGTGGTGTGGGGTGTTGTGTGCTGTAGAGTGTGAGGTGTGGGGTACAGGGTGTAGTGCGGGGTAGGTTGTGTAGTGTGGTGTGGTGTGTGTTGTGATGTGGGGACCTTGAATTCTGAAGATTTTGAACACATTAATAAAAGGTAAATCCCAGAGAAAATCATGTCTCCGTTTCAGCTCCGTTGGTGAACCAGTGGCCGTGTAACCCAGAGAAGGTGCTGATTTCACATCTCCCGGACAGCAGGCAGATCCTGTCGTATGGAAGCGGCTACGGTGGGAATTCTCTCTTGGGGAAGAAGTGTTTTGCACTCCGCATTGCCTCCCGCATCGCCAAGGATGAGGGTTGGCTGGCTGAGCACATGCTGGTGAGCATCAGAGCTCCAACAACAACCACAGCACCACCACCAACAACCATACAACCGCTAACAACAACCACACAACCGCCAACAACCACAGCACCACTAACAACAACCACACAACCGCCAACAACAACCATAGCACCACTAACAACAACCACACAACCGCCAACAACACCATAACCACCAACAACAACCACACCACCACTAACAACAACCACACAACTGCCAACAACAACCAGACCACCACTAACAACAACCACAGCACCACTAACAACAACCACAGCACCACTAACAACAACCACACAACCGCCAACAACAACCATAGCACCACTAACAACAACCACACAACCGCCAACAACACCATAACCGCCAACAACAACCACACCACCACTAACAACAACCACACAACTGCCAACAACAACCACAGCACCACTAACAACAACTACACAACTGCCAACAACAACCAGACCACCACTAACAACAACCACAGCACCACTAACAACAACCACACAACTGCCAACAACAACCACAGCACCACCAACAACAACCACACAACCGCTAACAACAACCACACAACCGCCAACAACCACAGCACCACTAACAACAACCACACAACCGCCAACAACAACCACACCACCACTAACAACAACCACACAACTGCCAACAACAACCAGACCACCACTAACAACAACCACAGCACCACTAACAACAACCACACAACTGCCAACAACAACCACAGCACCACTAACAACAACCACACAACTGCCAACAACAACCAGACCACCACTAACAACAACCACAGCACCACTAACAACAACCACACCACCACTAACAACAACCACACAACTGCCAACAACAACCAGACCACCACTAACAACAACCACAGCACCACTAACAACAACCACACAACTGCCAACAACCACAGCACCACTAACAACAACCACACAACCGCCAACAACACCATAACCGCCAACAACAACCACACCACCACTAACAACAACCACACAACTGCCAACAACAACCACAGCACCACTAACAACAACCACACAACTGCCAACAACAACCAGACCACCACTAACAACCACAGCACCACTAACAACAACCACACAACCGCCAACAACCACAGCACCACTAACAACAACCACCACACAACCGCTAACAACAACCACACAACCGCCAACAACCACAGCATCACTAACAACAACCACACAACCGCCAACAACAACCACACAACCGCTAACAACAACCACAGCACCACTAACAACAACCACTTCACAACCGCTAACAACAACCACACAACCGCCAACAACAACCACACAACCGCTAACAACAACCACAGCACCACTAACAACAACCACACAACCACTAACAACAACCACAGCAACACTAACAACAACCACTCAACTGCCAACAACAACCACAGCACCACTAACAACAACCACATAACTGCCAACAACAACCGCACAACCACCAACGACAACCACACCATCACAAACTACAACCACACAACCACTATCATCCCCTAGAACACCCAAAGCACCTCCAATAACAACAAAAACAGAACCAACAACAACAGAACCCAGAACACCATCATCACCACTACACACATCACCATCACCTGCAGGTATGCTTAGTGGTAAAACATAGTAAAGCTTTGTTTCTGTCTCAGATTTTGGGAATCACAAACCCTCAGGGAGTGAAGCGCTACATCGCTGCAGCTTTCCCGAGCGCTTGTGGAAAAACCAACCTAGCCATGATGAAGCCATCTCTGCCCGGCTGGAAGGTGGAATGTGTGGGAGATGATATCGCCTGGATGAAGTTTGACAGTCGGGGTAATTACTGTCAATCTGTTAGTAATGATCAGGTGGCAGCAGTCTCAGGGGAAATATGGTCTAGGATTCATTCTGTGGCCAAACTTAAGTGTTTTTACTCATTTCAGAAAGTGGAGGAGTGGTGTTCATCCGTACACCAGTAAAGCTCTATTTCCTAGTTAAAATAATTACTGCATTATAAGTAATTTCCCCAAAACAACTCTGTTCTTTTCTTTTAAGTACAAAATATTATAATAAAGTAAATAAATCTGTGATGTGACACATTACAGAACAGAAACAGAATAAAATTATAAAGAATTCAACAGAGCCCTAGGAACAAATAAAAAAACCTTTGCTTAGTTTTCCTTTGAGTACAGGTACCTGAGTATTATCTAGTTACTAGACACCTATGAGCTCTACAGACAGGGGTTTAAGGAGGTGGGAACAGCATGGGTTCCTGTAACTGATGTTGAGAACCCTTGTGTTTATTTCCCAGGTAAACTACGAGCAATTAACCCTGAGAATGGGTTCTTTGGTGTTGCTCCTGGTACCTCACTGAAGACAAATCCTCACGCCATGGCCACCATTTCAGAGAATACAATATTCACCAATGTGGGTGAGACAAGCGATGGTGGGGTGTGGTGGGAGGGTCTTGAACCACCTCCACCTGGCATCTCTCTGACCGACTGGCAAGGAAACTCCTGGAAGGCTGGTAAGATTTTCCAAGGAGACTAGTTTATTAGTTTATACTTGTTACTGTTGGTGGTCCTGAGGAAGCCTGGTAGTGAGACCAAGCGGAAAATAATATGACGCTAATTCAGCCTTGTACCATTCCTCATTTACAGAGAGTAAAGGGCCTTTATACAGCTTTTCGCTCTTCAGTTTTAGTGTTAACTGGTGTTGTTATTCCAGCTTTGTGCTTTCTTGGCTTAATGTTACGCCCCTTCTAACAGGCTTCTGGTCTAAGGAGGTGGTAATGGAAATGTATCAAATGTGAAGGGGGAAGAAAGAAGGCACCACTTTAAAAAAGACATCACATGATTATTATTTAGGTGGTTAACTAAAATAAATTAATAGTAATTATTTGTAACACAGATATAAAAAGTGTGACAGTGACCTCTTCTTTTGTCTAACGAGCTTAGACCTGAGAATGTGAGTTTAGTCGTTTCAGATGTTAACGTATGCCACACTCTTTTGGTGGTTAATTCATTAAAAGGTTAAATCTATTAACACCTCTGTGCTGGAGCTGACGGGGTTAATGTTGACTGATGGAGGAGACGCAGTGAGGTCAGTTTTCGGCGAGATCTGGGGTTTAACTGTGGAGATGGATGTGAGTTCACTATGAGGGTAGTCTTAATTTAAAGTGGTACCAAAGAGGAGCCGGTGAGGCAGTGACCAATTTGTAACAAAGACAGCTTACTACAAACACATAGACCTTTAACACAAAAGAAAAAACAACACAATATGCGCAGCTAATAAACACAGAGTGAAACTTAGGCAAGTAACCAAGCCTGAGGAGTAGGAACCTGGACAGTACCAAAGAAAAGAAAACAACAAAATAAGTCTAACACCTAAGCTATACTTTGTACACGATAATTATGTGCTAAAAAAAAAATGACAGGGGCGGTATCTGCCCTTTAACCTGGTCATGATTTATTCTGTTTATTCAGTGAGATATAACACTGTGTAAATGTGTGTAAATCTGAGTTCAGAGGCGTCCTGCTGAGGTTGTGAACAGCGGAGAAACACAACCAATGCAGAGGTTGTCAGCAACACCTGCAAACACAGCCCCAGAAACACACACAAATGGAGCATGTTCCTGTTTTATTTCCTATTATTTGTTTATATGAAACGTTGAAAATGACCCTGTAAAGCTCCACTAGGGGATAACACCGTGTGTGAGGCTCTGAGCTCTTTCTTGAGTTACTGAACTACGACCCGCCCATGGATGACACCATTATTCATGCTGAAAAATCTACTCTTCTTTGGTTCCAGTTGGTTATAAACTTTTCTGGTTCGCGATCCAATTTGTGTTGGTGGAAATGCGCCAAAATGTTCCAAATTTAGTTCGCGACCTGGAACCATTTTGGTTCCTCGTTGGTGGAAAAGCGCACACTGGATACATGCATTCGACCAGTGCTACATGCACTGTATGTGCCACATCCATATCACTGCTGTGCTGAGAATGATCTACTATCCAAGCAATACCTGGTGAAAAGTGGTAGTGTGGTCAGAAACTGGACAGTCAAGAGTGTGATTGAGTGGCAAACAAATTGTGTTATATGAGTCCTACACTCCATGATGTCTTCTTTGTAGATGAAGAACGGCATTAATGCGACTGCACTCATCAATTATCATCTGCTCCTCAGGTGCTTCCAAACCCTGTGCCCACCCCAACTCCAGGTTCTGCGCCCCTGCGGCCCAGTGTCCCATCATAGATCCCCAGTGGGAGAGTGATGAGGGAGTGCCTATTGATGCCATTGTGTTTGGTGGTAGGAGACCAGAGGGTGAGTATCACAGAGTGAAGATCAAGGCTCTCTCTCGTTTGCTCTTCTACATTCTCTATTTTCTCTTTTGTTCACATTCAGTGCATTAGTTCAGGGCTTTTAGTTGACATTAAAGTTACTTTCTCTGCGCAGCATAATCCTGCAGCCTCCTGAAACTGAGGCATGAGGGCAATGTGTTTATTTATGAAAAGAGTGGTAATGTTGATGTAAAATAATAATTTGTCCATTCTCCTCCATCTTTAGGAGTGCCATTGGTGTATGAGGCTTTTAACTGGCGCCACGGGGTTTTTGTGGGTGCTGCCATGAGATCAGAATCTACAGCTGCTGCAGAACATAAAGGTAAGACTACTTTCTCTCTCTCTCTCTCTCTCTCTCTCTCTCTTTCTTTCTGTCTCTTTCTCTCTGTCTCTCTCTCTTTCTGTCTCTCGCTCTCTCTCTCTGTCTCTCTTGCTCTCTCTCTCTCTCTCTCTCTTGCTCTCTCTCTCTCTCTTGCTCTCTCTCTCTCTTGCTCTCTCTCTCTCTCTCTCTCTTGCTCTCTCTCTCTCAGTAATCTCTTAGTAATCAGTGTTTGTTGTTGTGTTGGAACTCTTCTTTCTCAGGGAAAGTGGTCATGCATGATCCCTTTGCCATGCGCCCGTTCTTTGGCTACAACTTTGGTGACTATCTGGCCCACTGGCTGAGCATGGAGACCAGGAAGGGTCCCACGCAGCTCCCAAAGATCTTCCATGTCAACTGGTTCCGCAAAGATCCTGAGACCAATTCCTTCCTGTGGCCTGGTTTCGGCGAGAACGCTCGAGTCCTCGAGTGGATTTTCCGCAGATGCGGTCGCACCAGAGAAGACGAGGCTGCGAAAAAGAGCTTCATTGGTTGGCTGCCTCAGGAGGGTGCCATCGACACCAAGGGCCTGGAGAAGAATGTGGATATGGGGGCTCTCTTTGATCTTCCCAAACATTTCTGGCAGAAGGAAGCTCAAGAGCTACGAGCCTACTTCACCCAGCAGGTGGGGGCTGACCTGCCCAAGCAGGTGGAAGCAGAGCTGCGGGCGCTGGAGGAGAGAGTGAGGGATTGAGGGAAGATGTGGTGGTGGTTTAATGTGATGTACCTGCTGCACTGAGGCTGTGAGTGTTTAGTACAGAGCAGTCCAGGATTGAGGGAGAGAAGCAGCTCATTTTTTAACACTACTACTTGTAATTTTGCTCTAATCTAAAAAACAGACCAGCACCTAATTTAAAACTCGTGATACTGTAGTTCTTCTAACTCAGGGTTTGGGAAATCGACTGCCACTCACTCAGGGGTGGCTTCATTAAACTCTTAGACAAGAAACTCTGTGGCTGTTTACATACCATTTCCCCAGGCATCGTTTTTTATTGTGTTCTGTCACACAGGCTTTTTAATGAACACCTGACGGACCAAAGCTAACAGAAAGAGTGGGGATTTATCTAAATAAATTAATTGATGTTCGTGATCTGACTTAATAAAACTATGAAAACCTATCATTCATTTACTGTTTATTTTCTTTTATTAATTTACTGTTTACCGTGTCTCCCCCCCCCATCCCCCCCACAACCCCCCCCCACACACACACACAGGATGTTGCTTTCACTACACATGTCAGGACGTTCCAAAGAAAAAAAACGACTATTGTAGTTAACACTAACCCTAACCTTTACCAGTAACTTTTAATTTTTGGAATAAAACTGTTTAGAAAAGTCAGAATTTGCTTTTTCTTCTGACATTTCACTAAAGCACCGAGCATTTTCCAGAGAAGTGAGTGTGTTGTTTGGAACCTTGTCCTGACATTTCACATAAATAAACACAAAAACACTCAGCCACAAAATTCAAGAATCATCCTTGTTTTCACAATCATTTTAACTTCACCCACAAATGTCCATTCACTGTCCACTCTGTTAGACACAGCTCCCTCATTGGTCCACCTTGTATTAACCAGGTTTCTTTTATAAGGGAGACCTGGCCAAGAACGGATACAACACAGAGTTTAAACTAGAATTTACACAAGTGCAGAGTAAAAGCCTTTTAATAAAACATTTTACAAGGAAAAAGCTTAAATTTCAGTGGAAGACAATGTATAAACATTTAATTCAGAGTAATTTTGGAGCGTTTCTATTGGTCGTTCATCATGAGATTTACACACAGTGAAGGACAGCTGCTGTGTTCAAATGATGCAGTAACTAAACACACACACACACACGGAGATACTGGTTTTTGATTGGACAGTGACGATATCATTTCTACACAAATATAATTTGGACTCGGTTGACTTCACCATAGCCTTAAAACCCTCCAGTTGTACAGTATTTTTTATCCTTAGTTAATTTTGTGGGCTGTTCCAGGAAAAAGGTGGAGGAAACCTAAACCCTCTCTTTCCTAATTCAGTCCTAACTGGGAATGACAAAACAGACGAAGACTGACTTCCCATGCTTTACATTTATAACAAAAGACAAATAAAAAGTGAGTTTACTAAGAAAGTTTTTAGGAATAAAAAAAGAACGTAAAGTCAAATGTAAAATAGATGTAGCTCCAACTGTTGCAGCACAACACACTAATACACTCTCACTGCAGCACACACATCACACCTGCTCTGTGGGGGTCCTGAAAATAACGGTGAACGTGGCTAAAAAACATGCAGAGCAACATACGGATTACAGCCTGTAAGTGTAGAACTACACTGAGCCTCTGTACCCCTGTATGATCTAATAATCTGTGGAGATGCATCACAGTGGGATGTTCTCAGGCCTGATGTGAGAGTGTCACCCCTGTTCCAAGAGGAGCACCATCAACTTTCCAAAAGACAAGTCCATTCGTTTCCATTTCCTCAGCAGAGATGTGAACACACACACACATTCACCCTCATGCACACACATGCATATACTTACACATACATTCACTCACACACACACACACACATACATTCACTTACACCCTCACAAATTTACTCACACACATTCATGCACACATTTGCTCTCTCTCTCACACACACACACACATTCACACACACACACACACACATTCACTCACACACACTTACACATACATTCACTTACACACACACACACACACATTTACTCTCTCACACTCATGCACACATTTACTCTCTCTCTCTCTCACACACACACACACACACACACACACACATTCACTTACACACACACATCCATGCACACATTTACTCTCTCTCTCTCTCTCTCTCTCTCTCTCTCTCACACACACACACACACACATTCACTCACACTTAAACATTCACTCTCATGCACTCACACTCAAACATTCACTCAAACACTTACATTCGCTCACATATTTACTCACACACACCTTAACTTACACTCACATTCTCTCACACACACACACATTTACTCACACACACATTCACTCACACACACACAAATTCGCTCACACATTTACTCACACTCTCACACATTTACTCTCACACACACACACACATTCTCTCACACTCTCACACATTTACTCACACACTCATTCCCACTGTCACGCCCTGGCCGTCCTGTATTGTCCTGCCTGTTTTTCCTATGTGCTTATGAAGCACAGGGCTCTGTTGTTTTGTTCTTGTCTCTGCCCTAGTCCCACCTTAGCTCCACCCTCTCATTGTGCCTCTTTGTGGTCCTGCCCGCTCGTTATCTGTCCCAGGTGTTCCGTGTCTGTGTTGTGTAACTAAGTTCCTTTGTGTTACTGCTTCAGTGTTGGACGTGTCCCTTTCCCTCAGACTAGCTTTGCCTGTTTGGTTGGTCTGTTTCTCTCTCTTCCCCCCAGTCAGTCTATTCCAGTTTATGCTATTGTTTTACCTTCATTTCTGTTACTGTTTCCCTTGGTATACCTTTCAAGTCTGTCTGTAACCCTCTCTCTGGTTTGTTTGTACCTTTGTTATACCTGTCTGTATCTGTCTCACTGTTGTCTCTACTGTTTGCACTGTGTGGTCTGTCAGTTTCTTTCTCTTCCCTTAAGTCTGTCAGTTCCTGTTTGTATTTTTGTTCTACTGTTATGTCTGTCTGTATCTCTCTAGTCTGTTAGTACCTCCTTCTATCTCTAATTGATTAGAATTCCCCTATCTCTCTAGTCAGTTGGTCTCTCTATATATCCCTGTCTAGGTCTCAGTATCCCTGTCTAGGTCTCAGTATTCCTGTCTAGGTCTCAGTCTCAGTAACCCTGTCTAGGTCTCAGTAACCCTGTCTAGGTCTCAGTAACCCTGTCTAGGTCTCAGTATCCCTGTCTAGGTCTCAGTATGCCTGTCTAGGTCTCAGTCTCAGTAACCCTGTCTAGGTCTCAGTAACCCTGTCTAGGTCTCAGTAACCCTGTCTAGGTCTCAGTATCCCTGTCTAGGTCTCAGTATGCCTGTCTAGGTCTCAGTCTCAGTAACCCTGTCTAGGTCTCAGTATCAGTATCCCTGTCTAGGTCTCAGTATCCCTGTCTAGGTCTCAGTATTCCTGTCTAGGTCTCAGTCTCAGTAACCCTGTCTAGGTCTCAGTATCAGTATCCCTGTCTAGGTCTCAGTATCCCTGTCTAGGTCTCAGTATTCCTGTCTAGGTCTCAGTCTCAGTAACCCTGTCTAGGTCTCAGTAACCCTGCCTAGGTCTCAGTAACCCTGCCTAGGTCTCAGTATCCCTGTCTAGGTCTCAGTATTCCTGTCTAGGTCTCAGTCTCAGTAACCCTGTCTAGGTCTCAGTAACCCTGTCTAGGTCTCAGTAACCCTGCCTAGGTCTCAGTAACCCTGCCTAGGTCTCAGTAACCCTGCCTAGGTCTCAGTAACCCTGTCTAGGTCTCAGTCTCAGTATCCCTGTCTAGGTCTCAGTATCCCTGTCTAGGTCTCATTATCCCTGTCTAGGTCTCATTATCCCTGTCTAGGTCTCAGTCTCAGTAACCCTGTCTAGGTCTCAGTATCCCTGTCTAGGTCTCAGTATCCCTGTCTAGGTCTCAGTATCCCTGTCTAGGTATCAGTAACCCTGTCTAGGTCTCAGTAACCCTGCCTAGGTCTCAGTATGCCTATCTAGGTCTCAGTCTCAGTATCTCTGTCTAGGTCTCAGTGTCCCTGTCTCAGTCTCAGTAACCCTGTCTAGGTCTCAGTCTCAGTAACCCTGCCTAGGTCTCAGTAACCCTGCCTAGGTCTCAGTAACCCTGTCTAGGTCTCAGTATCCCTGTCTCAGTCTCAGTAACCCTGTCTAGGTCTCAGTCTCAGTAACCCTGTCTAGGTCTCAGTCTCAGTAACCCTGTCTAGGTCTCAGTATCCCTGTCTCAGTCTCAGTAACCCTGTCTAGGTCTCAGTCTCAGTAACCATGTCTAGGTCTCAGTCTCAGTAACCATGTCTAGGTCTCAGTCTCAGTAACCATGTCTAGGTCTCAGTAACCCTGTCTAGGTCTCAGTATCCCTGTCTAGGTCTCAGTCTCAGTATCTCTGTCTAGGTCTCAGTGTCCCTGTCTCAGTCTCAGTAACCCTGTCTAGGTCTCAGTCTCAGTAACCCTGCCTAGGTCTCAGTAACCCTGCCTAGGTCTCAGTATCCCTGTCTAGGTCTCAGTATCCCTGTCTAGGTCTCAGTAACCCTGTGTAGGTCTCAGTCTCAGTAACCCTGTGTAGGTCTCAGTCTCAGTAACCCTGTGTAGGTCTCAGTCTCAGTAACCCTGTGTAGGTCTCAGTCTCAGTAACCCTGTCTAGGTCTCAGTATCCCTGTCTAGGTCTCAGTAACCCTGTGTAGGTCTCAGTCTCAGTAACCCTGTGTAGGTCTCAGTCTCAGTAACCCTGTGTAGGTCTCAGTCTCAGTAACCCTGTCTAGGTCTCAGTCTCAGTAACCCTGTCTAGGTCTCAGTATCAGTATCCCTGTCTAGGTCTCAGTATCCCTGTCTAGGTCTCAGTATTCCTGTCTAGGTCTCAGTCTCAGTAACCCTGTCTAGGTCTCAGTAACCCTGCCTAGGTCTCAGTAACCCTGCCTAGGTCTCAGTATCCCTGTCTAGGTCTCAGTATTCCTGTCTAGGTCTCAGTCTCAGTAACCCTGTCTAGGTCTCAGTAACCCTGTCTAGGTCTCAGTAACCCTGCCTAGGTCTCAGTAACCCTGCCTAGGTCTCAGTAACCCTGTCTAGGTCTCAGTCTCAGTATCCCTGTCTAGGTCTCAGTATCCCTGTCTAGGTCTCATTATCCCTGTCTAGGTCTCAGTCTCAGTAACCCTGTCTAGGTCTCAGTATCCCTGTCTAGGTCTCAGTATCCCTGTCTAGGTCTCAGTATCCCTGTCTAGGTCTCAGTAACCCTGTCTAGGTATCAGTAACCCTGTCTAGGTCTCAGTAACCCTGCCTAGGTCTCAGTATGCCTATCTAGGTCTCAGTCTCAGTATCTCTGTCTAGGTCTCAGTGTCCCTGTCTCAGTCTCAGTAACCCTGTCTAGGTCTCAGTCTCAGTAACCCTGCCTAGGTCTCAGTAACCCTGCCTAGGTCTCAGTAACCCTGTCTAGGTCTCAGTATCCCTGTCTCAGTCTCAGTAACCCTGTCTAGGTCTCAGTCTCAGTAACCCTGTCTAGGTCTCAGTCTCAGTAACCCTGTCTAGGTCTCAGTTTCAGTAACCATGTCTAGGTCTCAGTCTCAGTAACCATGTCTAGGTCTCAGTCTCAGTAACCATGTCTAGGTCTCAGTAACCCTGTCTAGGTCTCAGTAACCCTGTCTAGGTCTCAGTAACCCTGTCTAGGTCTCAGTCTCAGTATCTCTGTCTAGGTCTCAGTGTCCCTGTCTCAGTCTCAGTAACCCTGTCTAGGTCTCAGTCTCAGTAACCCTGCCTAGGTCTCAGTAACCCTGCCTAGGTCTCAGTATCCCTGTCTAGGTCTCAGTATCCCTGTCTAGGTCTCAGTAACCCTGTCTAGGTCTCAGTAACCCTGTGTAGGTCTCAGTAACCCTGTGTAGGTCTCAGTCTCAGTAACCCTGTCTAGGTCTCAGTATCCCTGTCTAGGTCTCAGTAACCCTGTGTAGGTCTCAGTCTCAGTAACCCTGTGTAGGTCTCAGTCTCAGTAACCCTGTGTAGGTCTCAGTCTCAGTAACCCTGTCTAGGTCTCAGTCTCAGTAACCCTGTCTAGGTCTCAGTCTCAGTAACCCTGTCTAGGTCTCAGTCTCAGTAACCATGTCTAGGTCTCAGTCTCAGTATCCCTGTCTCAGTAACAGTATCCCTGTCTAGGTATCAGTCTCTCTGTATCCCTATCTAATTATTTTTGTCTTGTCTAAGGTTCTCTGTTAAAGTATCTTAAGTAAAGTATCTTAAAGTCTTCTTCTGTGTATCCTATGTAGTTGTCTCTGTTGGTTTCCTTTTGTGTCAGTGAAGTCTGTTATAGGGTTTGTGTCCGCCTCCGTTGGTCCCCTTGGTCGTGACATGCATTGTCTCACACACACATTTACTTACATTCTCATTCCCATTCTCACACATTCACTCACACACACACACATTCACACACACCTATGGACACCTTTTGAGTGTGTTTTTGGACCGTGGGCGAAAGCTGGAGCACCCAGAAGGAACACAGAGACAGGGGCAGAACAAAAATTCCAAAATGTATTAAACTATTTAAAGTGGAAAGAGGCGTGGGATTTAAGACAGGAGCTATATTTATAAAATATTAACTGAGCCATTTAATCTAACCCACTATGATTGTAGAGCACCCTGGGGCTTGTGAAAATCATGATATAAATTTAATTAATGCTATTAACTTTGTTTTTATATTTAATTCAAAACAACTAAAATATCCCAGTTCTAAAGCCATAGTAAAGAGCACATGTTTAAAAGAGCATCTACATTAGCTTTGTTAGTCTTAGGTCACTCTTAGGTCTCTGTCACTGCACATTGTTTTCCCCAACACAAAATAAACCCGTTGCCTCCTACGCCACACGGATGTGGACAGGAGACTGTTGCTAACTTTGGTTGACGATGCATGTGAGTTTTAATGGTAATTAAATACTAAACCATCAAAAATTTTACTGTGGGTTACAATGAAGCCTGTAATCATTTCATGTCTACTCCCAAATTAGCTCCTCTACAAACACAGTTCCAGCCCAACACCTGCAGGGCCTGCTGACCACACGTCTGACCCAGACACCCACGTCTGACCCCAGTGCTCTTTGTCTGCTGCTGACGTCACTGAAATGTGGACTTTGAGGACTGTGGGGTGTAGGGCTCCTTTTGAGAAAGGTTTCATATTGAGTCAGGTGACTCATTAATTAACAGAAGTTCACAGAGCATTAATGAAGAGGATAATAGAGCCAGGTCTCGATGTGATGATGCATAAAATATATACTAACACGTCAGTACCTCCCCCTCGTGGCATGGTTGGGAATTACACATTAAACATATTAAAGTTTCACTTTCACTCTTTGCTCACCGTGACTCTGCTGCTCGTTACGTCGTCGACGGCTGTGTTAACTCTATCTCTCCTGTTTCTCTCTCCTGTTTCTCTCTCTTCTGTTGGGCTGTGTTCGGTGGTGTGAGAGGATTTTACTGAGCGGGAAACCGAACAGATTCGCTGCAAAAATGACTTCCTTAGACATGAGCCCCGCGTCAAAGAAAGAGGTGAGCGCTCGGTTTCTGTTTCTCATGGTAGGCCCGAGGACGGAGGGAACCAGGCGCAGAGCTGTGTCTAATCCTCTCTTCACCCGTGAACGTACGTTTGTGTTTATGTCGTGAACAAAGCCTGACGTGTAGCACTTATTTTACAGGTTGATGGATTCACAAAAAAAGTGATCAAAGAGGTAAGCTTTGGATTTCCTTCCGAATTTTCATTAGATCTGTAGAACCCACTACCAGAACCTTGCAGAACATCTATTTAGCTGTGTCTCAGAGCGGTCATTTCCACTGTGTCATAGGCAGAGCAGCTGGTCTCGGCGTTCTTCCCCCAGATGACCTCGGAGATGGAGGGCTTGCTGCAGGTACTGTACAGAGCTGATGATGAAGGTGTTTACCGTTTCCTGATCACTCTTACTCAAGATGCCTGTCATTGTCTTTAGGCTTCCCTGACCTTCGAGGACCTTTCTGCTCTCAGGGCTCCGCTGGACATCCCGATCCCTGACCCCGCCAAAGAGGAACTGAAGAGAAAGAAGAAAAGCGAGGTAGCCACATGTAAAGTGATACATTTAAATGAACACAAACAATATCTAGCTTTTATTCCTTCATCTTCACTTCACTCTATTTGCAGAAAGAACGAAAAGAGGGAAAGAAGGACAGCGACGGCGATAAGGACGAGGACGAAGGTAAATCTGGGGCCTGATATGTTTTCAGACTTTGGTAACATTTGGCACAGGCTCTGACCTGACGGGCACAGGCTCTGACGTGACGGGCACAGGCACTGACCTGACGGGCACAGGCACTGACCTGACGGGCACAGACACTGACCTGACGGGCACAGGCTCTGACCTGACGGGCACAGGCTCTGACCTGACGGGCACAGACACTGACCTGACGGGCACAGGCACTGACCTGACGGGCACAGGCACTGACCTGACGGGCACAGGCTCTGACCTGACGGGCACAGACACTGACCTGACGGACACAGACACTGACCAGACGGGCACAGACACTGACCTGACGGGCAAAGGCACAGACACTGACGGGCACAGGCACTGACCTGAAGGGCACAGACACTGACCTGAAGGGCACAGACACTGACCTGACGGGCACAGACACTGACCTGACGGGCACAGGCTCTGACCTGACGGGCACAGACACTGACCTGACGGGCACAGGCACTGACCTGACGGGCACAGGCTCTGACCTGACGGGCACAGACACTGACCTGACGGGCACAGACACTGACCAGACGGGCACAGACACTGACCTGACGGGCAAAGGCACAGACACTGACGGGCACAGGCACTGACCTGAAGGGCACAGACACTGACCTGAAGGGCACAGACACTGACCTGACGGGCACATGCTCTGACCTGCCGAGCACAGGCACTGACCTGACGGGCACAGACACTGACCTGACGGGCACTGTTACAGCCTGTCTAGGTAGGCCGCAACATAAAGTAAAAAGGAAAAAAGTATATATATGTCTCCCCCAACTCCTCACACTTCAGTCCCACCAGACCAAGGAAACGACAGGTTCACCAGAATTCAGTCTCCAAATGTTTTATTTACTCCAAGTTGACAATGGAAGCAAAACTTCAGGAGTGGTCTAAGCCTAAAATAAACAAATCCCATTCCACCCAACATATATAACTTACCTACCCAAAACCATAAAGAAAGAAAATACAAAAACATTACCTAACTCCCTAACATAAACAGAATGCAATTCAACCCCTTTATAAAAATAAATAAGGCTACACCCCCTACAGCTTCCAAATGAGTAGGATAACTATTAGGTTAACACCACATTAGACAGCTGACTCACACACACAATAGCATGAGCTGAATCACAAACAATAGCATGTTCACAGATGCACATACACACAAGCCTTAGTCTGGCAGGAAGAAGCAATGACCAGGAGGAAGAGGAGGAGCTTCTTTCAGTCATCCAGCAGGGCTTTATATCTGTTCCGCCTTAAATCTGTCAGCCAACCAGAGCACGGTTCCAGCAGCAAATCAGCAGCAGCACCTGTGGCATTTACTCAGAGCAGAGAAACACAACACATAAGTCACCAGACGTAACAGGCACATGCTCTGATCTGACAGGCACAGACACTGACCTGACGGGCACATGCTCTGACCTGACAGGCAAAGGCATAGACACTGACGGGCACAGACACTGACGTGATGGGCACAGGCACTGACCTGAAGGGCACAGACACTGACGTGACGGGCACAGGCACTGACCTGACGGGCACAGGCACTGACCTGAAGGGCACAGACACTGACCTGACGGGCACATGCTCTGACCTGACGGGCACAGGCACTGACGTGACGGGCACAGACACTGACCTGATGGGCACATGCTCTGACCTGACGGGCACAGACACTGACCTGATGGGCACAGGCTCTGACCTGACGGGCACAGGCGCTGAGGTGAAGGGCACAGGCACTGACCTGACGGCCACAGGCTCTGACCTGACGGGCACAGGCACTGACCTGATGGGCACATGCTCTGACCTGATGGGCACATGCTCTGACCTGACGGGCACAGACACTGACCTGAAGGGCACAGGCTCTGACGTGATGGGCACAGGCTCTGACCTGACGGGCACTGACGTGACAGGCACAGGCACTGACCTGACGGACACAGGCTCTGAAGTGACAGGCACAGGCACTGACCTGACGGGCACATGCACTGACCTGATGGGTACAGGCTCTGACGTGACAGGCACAGGCACTGTCCTGACGGGCACATGCACTGATCTGATGGGCACAGGCTCTGACCTGATGGGCACAGGCTCTGACCTGACGGGCAAAGGCACAGACACTGACATGACGGGAACAGACACTGACATGACGGGCACAGGCACTGACCTGAAGGGCACAGACACTGACGTGACGGGCACAGGCACTGACCTGATGGGCACAGGCACTGACCTGAAGGGCACAGACACTGACCTGACGGGCACATGCTCTGACCTGCTGAGCACAGGCACTGACCTGACGGGCACAGACACTGACCTGACGGGCACATGCTCTGATCTGACGGGCACAGACACTGACCTGACGGGCACATGCTCTGACCTGACGGGCAAAGGCACAGACACTGACGGGCACAGACACTGACGTGACGGGCACAGGCACTGACCTGACGGGCACAAGCACTGACCTGACGGGCACAGGCACTGACCTGACGGGCACAGACACTGACCTGATGGGCACATGCTCTGACCTGACGGGCACAGACACTGACCTGATGGGCACAGGATCTGACCTGACGGGCACAGGCGCTGAGGTGAAGGGCACAGGCACTGACCTGACGGCCACAGGCTCTGACCTGACGGGCACAGGCACTGACCTGATGGGCACAGGCTCTGACCTGATGGGCACATGCTCTGACCTGACGGGCACAGACACTGACCTGAAGGGCACAGGCTCTGACGTGATGGGCACAGGCTCTGACCTGACGGGCACTGACGTGACGGGCACATGCACTGATCTGATGGGCACATGCTCTGACCTGATGGGCACAGACACTGACCTGATGGGCACATGCAATGACCTGATGGGCACAGACACTGATCTGATGGGCACATGCTTTGACCTGATGGGCACAGACACTGACCTGATGGGTACAGGCTCTGACCTGACTGGCACAGGCATTGACCTGACTGGCACAGGCACTGACATGATTGGCACAGGCTCTGACCTGGCACTGTCCTGATGGGCACAGGCACTGGCGTGACGAGCACAGACACTGACCTGATGGGCACAGGCACTGACGTGACAGGCACAGGCATGGGCTCTGAGGTGAAGGGCACAGATTGGTCATTTATCATGAGATTTTCACACCGTGTGAAGGAGAGCTTCTGTGTTCAAATAATGTATGTTACATGTATTTCTTTGGACGGCGGCGATAATCAGAATATCTGTCCCTTTGGGTGTTATGGTAATACAGAAGACAAAGACAATATGTATTCTTTCAGTTGCTAAAACTCTAGCTGCACACTGGAACACAGCTCTGAATATATCCAATGTTTGTTGCCCAGTTGGTGAGAAAGTCTACTCACATTTAACTGGACGTTACTTTCCTTACTAATATTTCTGGACTTGAGAAACTTGAACCATTTTTGTCCGTCTTGCTGTGGTCTGCTGGAGAGGTGCACGTCAGGCCACGCTGCCTATGGCATAAACACTGAAGCATGATCTGGGCTTAATACGCAGTAGACAGTGACCTCTGTTGGTTTGGAGAGGCAGCACTTGGCTCTATGTAATAGGTGATATAACATCATTCATTGTATTTTATCTTTTATAAGATTTCTGCTGTGTTCAGTGTCAGACCCATTAATGACGTTCTGTTAAAAGACTGAGGAACCAAGAGCGACACTAGAGTCTTTTCACCTACAGTGTGTTAAACATGAGTCTCGTTACAAAAATGATAATAGAACATTAGAGCCATAATACTTCATGGTACTTTTACTTTCAGTACTTCAGCACATTTGAAGGTAAATACTTTTTTACTAAAGTAGAGATCTACAATGAGGACTTTTACTGGAGTAATACTTTACAATGAATATCTGTACTTTAACTCAGTACGTGGTTTCATTCAGTACCTTCATTCAATCTTTCGTTCATTCACCTTCTGTGGGGTTGGGTCCAGAGCTGAATCATTTGGCACAAGGAATGAACCCACTCTGGACAGAGATTCCCTCCCAGAGGCCAGACCATTAGTTCATGTCTTTCCCATCAGTTTCTGTTCTTTGCTGTAGAACAAATCACTCCCCATTTCTCCTCAATGCCTCTTTTCTCCTCAGTGTCCCATTTGTATTATGTTGTGAATATTTGAATTGAAGAGTGTGTTCAGTGTTTTGAATCAGGATGTGTCTTTTGCTGTCTTACATTCTCTGTGTGAGAGATGCTGGGCAGCAGAGACCTTGTTTCTTTAATAAGTAACTGGTTTCAACTAGTGTTCTCCCTGTGTCTGCGTGGGTTTCCTCCGGGTGACTGTCTGTGAGGAGTGTGGTGTGTTCTCCCTGTGTCTGCGTGGGTTTCCTCCGGGTGACTGTCTGTGAGGAGTGTGGTGTGTTCTCCCTGTGTCTGTGTGGGTTTCCTCCGGGTGACTGTCTGTGAGGAGTGTGGTGTGTTCTCCCTGTGTCTGTGTGGGTTTCCTCCGGGTGACTGTCTGTGAGGAGTGTGGTGTGTTCTCCCTGTGTCTGTGTGGGTTTCCTCCGGGTGACTGTCTGTGAGGAGTGTGGTGTGTTCTCCCTGTGTCTGTGTGGGTTTCCTCCGGGTGACTGTCTGTGAGGAGTGTGGTGTGTTCTCCCTGTGTCTGCGTGGGTTTCCTCCGGGTGCTCCGGTTTCCTCCCACAGTCCAAAAACACACGTTGGTAGGTGGATTGGTGACTCAAAAGTGTCCGTAGGTGTGAGTGAATGTGTGTGTGTCTGTGTTGCCCTGTGAAGGACTGGTGCCCCCTTCAGTGTGTGTTCTCGCCTTGCGCCCAATGATTCCAGGTAGGCTCTTGACCCACCGTGACCCTGAACTGGATAAGGGTTACAGATAATGAATGAATGAATGGTTTCATCTAACTTCATCACTAGTACAAAATATGATGAAAAATAGGGGGGCACTTTAGCATCAGAAGCAGAAGCTTTGCCCCTTCCACCTCTTGTTGCCCACATTTCCTCGTCCACATTGGTAACACTGGTTGACTGAGTTGCAGAAACTATTTTGGGATTATGATATGCTTGTAGCAGCGGTGGAACTGACCACAATAAAAATGTCATTTTTACACAGGACTGGTATGTTTTATATTTCACAGTGGGTTACCTTTTAAATGTGTGTAAACAGTGGAGAAAGACTGTATATAAATGAGTGTCTGCTTCTTGTTTCAGCAGGTCCTCCCTGTGGCCCCATTGCCTGTAATGAGAAAGTAGAGAGTCTCATCAAAGAGATCAAGCCCCATATTCAAACACTGAAAGAAAATCTGAACACTGTGAGTATTTGTTTTTTTCCCGATAACAATCACCGCCCAGTGCCCTGTCTACACTGATTTTACCAAACTGCACGCAGTTATTCCGTAAGGGAAAGTCCACTGTGTTTAATAATCCGTCACATCTGTGTCAAGGTATCAATGTGGGTCCAGCTACAGATCCCAAGGATTGAGGACGGGAACAACTTTGGGGTGGCTGTACAGGTTCGATTTTTAAAAAAATATATGATCTAGTGATGAATGTCTAGTTCCTTCATAAAGTGCAGTTGATATTAGGGTCACAGTTATCTATATTATGGCATGCATAAAGTGTGTAAATATAATTTGAGTTTAATTTAGAAATTGAGTTTTCTTTCATTTTGTATTATGTTGCTATTTTTTTTCTTTTTTAGGAAAAAGTGTTTGAGCTACTTACCAACACCCGCACCAAGATAGAAGGATTCCAGACACAGATCACAAAGTAGGACACACTGCTTTATGCAAACCTCTGCACCCTGGCTTCATCCGTCTGATTTTGGATAGTGTTCTTACAGAAATTCTTTAAAACAAATGTTTTAAAATATAAAAGTGTGACCACAATTAGAATCATCATTTACAACACGGGGAATAAAAGGAAAAAAACGTTACTTCTATCTGAATGTTGTGTACACACTGTTAGAGATGAGAGGTCCTTGTGTGTGATGTGCTCAGAGAGAGGATGCCATGTGAATGTGAATTCTTTAGTTAAGTCAAGTCAAGTTTATTTATATAGCACATTTAAAAGACAGTGAATGTCAGCCAAAGTGCTGCATGTTGTGGAGGAAATACTGATGGCAAGACGACATTAACCAAGGCAGAAACAAATGGCTAAAATAATTTAAAAGGACCCAAAGGCCAGAGAAAATAAATAGGTTTTCAAATTGGACTTAAAAGTTACTATTGTAGGGGATTGCTTTATAAAGAGTGGGAGACTGTTCCAAAGTCTTGGAGCGGCTACAGCCAATGCCCGATCTCCTTTGAAACTCAACCGTGAGCGAGGGGTGTCTAATAGCAATTTGTCAGAGGAACGTGGGGTACGTGGGGGAGATCGAAAGCAAAGAAGATCCGAAATATATTTCGGAGCCAGGCCGTGGAGAGCTTTGAAAACAAACAGTACGATTTTAAATTCAACTCTGTATTTCACTGGTTGCCAGTGCAACAACGCCAACACAGGGTTAATACTCTCCCTTTTCTTAGTACCGGTCTAAAGCCGTGCAGCTGCATTTTGGACCAGTTGCAATCGTGACAGGCTCAAATGAGATATCCCCAGGTACAGAGAATTACAAAAATCGATACGGGAGGAGATAAAAGCATGAATAACTTATTTCCAGGTCTTTAAAAGACAGTATTCTCTTATGCTTAGCTATGACAGAGTTGAAAGAAACTACCTCTCACAACAGTGCTTTTCAAATGTAAGATCAGTGTCAAAGATGAAACCAAGGTTTTTTACTTGGCTGTGTACTTTAGACGACAGACGCCCCAGTTCATTGGCCATGGTGGGACTCAAGTGAAAATTTCAGAAAATTATCAGATCTGTCTGGTCTTGGTTCAGTTTGAGAAAGTCCTTAGACATCCAGCACTCCATGTCCCTCAAACAATCCAACATGAGTTTTAGTGAACAACTCTCTTCTGCTCCTTATTATTCATTCTACAAAATAAATTATATTGAATTATATAAAGGACACAGAGATGTTGTGCTTTTAGAAGGATCTTCACAAAAGTTGCGTTTCTGTGACTATCATTTTACAAGTCCAGTGACTCCTTCTACACCAATAGAAATCTAGGACTAGTCCAGTCAGAGGGCACGTTTGATTGGTTGAGTTCTGAGTGGTTGCTGTGTTGGTGTCCTGGCCACGTTTATTTAAGGTACGTGGCAAAAGAGGATGTGTGACACAAATAAATATTGCCCAGTGGGGCTGATGCACAGGGACATTCGACCGAGTGGTTGAGTTTTGTGAAAAGAAGCTTGCACTGCATTTAGTGTGAAAGCAGCTTAACTGTAAAGAGCTGGAGACAAAGCACTCCTTCATGAGAACTGTTTTATAAAGAAGATCTACACTAAAGCTGTGGATAAGAACTGATTGCACTGACCCTTGCTTCTTATTGACCAGCTTCTTAGTTTCCATTCCACCTTAAATAAGTTGCTTCCACTGAAATGTCGTAACTCCAACCAGCACAGCAGCCACTGTGGTGTGATTGGTTAAATAAAACTTGCTCTCTGATTGAACCAGTCCTAGACATTGCTCACTTGGTTAGCCTTAGAAAGAGGGTTGTGACGACTTTGTAAACAAGAAAATCGTTATAAAAGCAAAATATTCATGGTCTTTTTCAAAGTCCTTGTCTGCGCAAACACACTTGGCAGGAAATAATGCAGGATATTTCATCAGTTGATGGAAACTCTTACCTCGTGATGAATATAACATTGTGTTTCAGATATTACAGTGAGAGAGGAGACGCTGTGGCCAAGGCCTCAAAACAGCCGCATGTGGTCAGTATCTTCATATTAAACATTTAATTGTGTACAGCATAAAAAAACATTTGCAGGTGAAATGGAGATCTCTATGATGATGTAGTAGAAGACATTAAATAAACCAGAATATTCACACAGCTCCAGGGACCTGGAGGTTGTGGGTTCGATTCCCGCTCCGGGTGACTGTCTGTGAGGACTTGGTGTGTTCTCCCAGTGTCCGCGTGGGTTTCATCCCACAGTCCAAAACACACGTTGGTAGGTGGATTGGTGACTCAAAAGTGTCCGTACGTGTGAGTGAATGTGTGAGTGTGTGTCGCCCTGTGAAGGAATGGCGCCCCCTCCAGGGTGTATTCCCGCCTTGCGCCCAATGATTCCAGGTAGACTCTGGACCCACCGTGACCCTGAACTGGATAAGGGCTACAGATAATGAATGAATGAATGAATGAATGAATGAATATACCTTTTATTTCAACACAAACCTGCACAATGAAAGCATAACAGAAGAGTTGTTTCCAAATTTATTAACCCTTCCTCTGGTTTCACAGGGTGACTTCAGACAGCTTGTTTATGAACTAGATCAACACCAGTACTGTGAGCTACGCATTGTTGTCCTGGAGATCCGCAACACATATGTGAGTCCAGCAGGTTCCTGTGTTACACTGAACTTTGTATCTTGCAGAAATGTTTGACCCATGACAGTGAAGTATGAATGAATGTTGACGACTCCTGTTCTCTGTATTTTTTTCTTTTTTAGGCATTGTTGTTCGATGTCATCAACAAGAACTTCGACAAGATTAAGAAACCCAGAGGAGACTGCAAGGCTCTCATCTACTGAGGAATAAACCCCATCTGTGCTGTTCATACACTCACACACACAACACACGTCTTCAGCTTTGCTCACAGTATAGAGATGGAAATATTTCATTGAAATCTTCATTCATGAGTTCACATTTTGTTTAATGCAAATTCATTTAAATAAAATGGCTACATTGTCTTCCCCTGGTTTTGTTCAGTTGTGACTCCTGCTGCCTTCTCCACATCTTCATCGTCTGTAAGTGTCAGTGTTAGAGCCACAGGGGCCTGAATTGCTCCTGGAAAAGTATATCGTTGATGTCCAAAAACGAAATGTATCTCCAAAATAGTGACTTTAAAGGAGAAGTAAGTCAATGTAAAAAGTTGTATTCAGAGTAATTTTGGAGCGTTTCTATTGGTCATTCATCATGGGATTTACACACAGTGAAGGACAGCTGCTGTGTTCAAATGATGCAGTAAACTACGAATCCACACATACACAGATACATGCTTCTCCTTGGTTGATGTGCCTTGTGTCTCAACAGTTTTAACACAGGCTCATTCACTTTTCAGATCATCAGTTCAATCAGGTTTGAGCTACAAATATGTACTCCACTGTGTGGGGAAAGAACTGATAAAGATTCAGGCCCATTTCATAGATTTATCTAACCCTGACTTAGTGGTCAGTCCAAAAAACAGACATCAGCACAGAGTACAAAGATCCTGGATCATAATCTAAACCTCACAGGGTCAAATCAAGAAACAAAACAGTTCAGAAATGAAGAGAAGTGAAATCAACACCATGATTAAGAGGGCTTAGGAGGCACTAATGAGTCCCAGTGGATCTCAGGGGCACTGAGCTGCTAACCATGGAGACCAGTCAGTCTTCTGGAAAGAGTGACCTCTGGTGGTATACATGAGAAATGATGGAAGTCTCCTCAGGAGAATTGTGTGAGAGAGCAGGGCCAGACATAAAGCCTGGCAAAGTCTCCCCTAAAATAATGGTACATACAATAACACATCTTCCTTCTAAACTCAGTTTATGTGCATTTTTGTCATCGTATAACGTACTACAAAACGTGTGAACACTCACACACACACACACGTGCACTAGGTGCAGTAAGCATACACACAGGTGCAGTATCTTCATTCATTCATTATCTGTAACCCTTATCCAGTTCAGGGTCACAGTGGGTCCAGAGTCTACCTGGAATCATTGGGCGCAAGGAGGGAATACACCCTGGAGGAGGGAACACACACAGAACAGAGCACTTGTCCGTCACAGGGCATCACATATTCACCCATTCACCCACTCAGTCACTCATACCTTTGGAGAATTCACACACTCACCCAGTCAATCACACCTGTGGACAATTTTATGTAGTCACTCCACCTACTCATGTGTGTTTACATTTGGATTGTGGGAGGAACAGGAACACCCGGAGGAAACCCACTCAAACACAGGGAGAACGCTCCACATTTGAAGCCCCAACCCCAGGACCCTGGAGCTGTGTGACAGTGACACTTCCTTTTGCAAAAGCATCAGGTGAAAATATAAAACTGCAATTTTTACCATTTTGTGTAAACATCACTCTGCAAATGTGAACCTTGTGAGCACGGAAAAGGAATTATGTTCACACTTATTAAAACCTTGTTGTCAAACTGTAATGTTTCATTCTCTAGTGTTTTATTTTCTTCTTAAAGTTGTTTTAAAAATTAAATGCGCTATTAGCACAATGTTTTTTTTCAAGCGCGTTTACTGGAGCTTCACGTGCCTCGGAGGAAACACGCAAACTGTTTTTACGCCTAGACAAAAATTCACATTGTTTCTTCTTCATCATAGGATGATGATAAGAGAAAATCTGTTCATTTCATTGATACAATTTATTTTACTAATGAAGATACTGCACTGTTCTCCCTGTGTCTGTGTGGGTCTCCTCCGGGTGACTGTCTGTAAGGAGTGTGGTGTGTTCTCCCTGTGTCTGCGTGGGTTTCCTCCAGGTGACTGTCTGTAAGGAGTGTGGTGTGTTCTCCCTGTGTCTGCGTGGGTTTCCTCCAGGTGACTGTCTGTGAGGAGTGTGGTGTGTTCTCCCTGTGTCTGCGTGGGTTTCCTCCGGGTGACAGTCTTTGAGGAGTGTGGTGTATTCTCCCGGTGTCTGCATGGGTTTCCTCCGGGTGACTGTCTGTGAGGAGTGTGGTGTGTTCTCTCTGTGTCTGCGTGGGTTTCCTCTGGGTGACTGTCTGTGAGGAGTGTGGTGTGTTCTCCCTGTGTCTGTGTGGGTTTCCTCCGGGTGACTGTCTGTGAGGAGTGTGGTGTTTTCTCTCTGTGTCTGCGTGGTGTATTCTCCCTGTGTCTGCGTGGGTTTCCTCCGGGTGACTGTCTGTGAGGAGTGTGGTGTGTTCTCTCTGTGTCTGTGTGGGTTTCCTCCGGTTTCCTCCGACGCTCCAAAAACACACGTTGGTAGGTGGATTGGTGACTCAAAAGTGTCCGTAGGTGTGAGTGTGTGAGTGAATGTCGCCCTGTGAAGGACTGGCGCCCCCTCCAGGGTGTGTTTCTGCCTTGAGCCCAGTGATTCCGGGTAGGCTCCAGACCCACTGCCGCCCTGAACTGGATAAGGGTTACAGACAATGAATGAATTAATGAATGATTTTCTGTGGAGGTTTTTAAGGCTTTTTGCTGTGGAAACTTGCACCCCTTCCCAGTTTGTGAACATTTGGTATTCACTAACATACACACATTCTACTTAAAAATCTGGTGTTTACGCAGCTTTTAAGGATCTGGTGAAAAGTTTTCGGGAATGTCCATTTCCTGGGGTTTGCTTTTTTTTTTCATGAATGAGGCCCTGTGTGTGTGTGAGTGAATATGTCACACACAGAGAGTAACTAAAGGTCACATCAGCATCCTCACTTGAAGCGCTCTGAGAGGGTAGATACATGGAATAAATGAGGGACGCCCAGTGACCCTCTGTATTGTGGTCCATTGGCCCACAGTGGGTCATCTTTATACAGACAGTTCGCCTATTTGTGACCCCTGGTCTTCATTTCTTTTGTTCAATGCCTTCACAGTAACGGTTCAATAGTATGTTACCTCTGAAATATCAAACAATTATTTTTGCAGCTTATATATTTCATAGTAATTAAGAACCTTAAAGAGCATTTACAGTGTTTTCTAGAAGCAGTTTGAGAATAAAATTCCTCACCTCACAGCTGTTATTTTCCACTGCATCAGTAAAATTTTAAGTTTTTTTTTAAAAAAAATATGATTTATTAAAAATGAAAGATGAATGTCACACAAAATTTGGTTGTTTTTAAACAGATGCATATTTTCTGGGTGCTTCAGTTCTACATTTTTTTAACATGCTTTTGAGTTAAAATCAATCACCTTTGGTGCTGCGTCACTGTTCACTGTGCTTTCTGTGTGACGTAAGTTTGCTTCTGTGCACAAGTTTAGCTGTGCCCTCTGGTCTTTTTTAGAGAAATGTCTCGTAAGTTAAAAAATAGGAAAACATACAACATCGTTTACACAGGCACCTTTTTAAAAATCTCTCTCTATTTTAAATTAAGTTCATAAAAACCCACAAAAAGCAAATTTAGAATATAATCGCACTGGGGTCTGCCCACGTTTGCACAGAGCTTGGGAATTGGAGTTTAGGAAAAACAACATAAGCAAGAAGTTAACGGCATGGCACTGGCTGCTGGTGGGTTTCCTGATGGCAGCTCACAGTTTGAGTTGTTTTTAATATTTTTAAATTCTAGATGTTTGAGGAAACAATGAATGAAATATTCAAGTTGAAAATCTTTATTCGTTACATAGTGGAATGCGTTGAGAACAAAAGAACATAAATATGATCAATGAAATTCAAAATTCTTGTCCGATTGAGGCCTGGATTTGGAATCATACTCAAAATAAAAGAAAATCAAATCGCACACGAATCCAACTTCAGTGGAAATTCCTCACGAATGAAACGAGGCTCAGTACTGTGTGTGTGTGTGTGTGTGTCCACGTGCCGTATGACCCCCTTACAGCGCCTTGGCAACCTCCTGATGAGGTGGCGGATGTTCTTCTGAAGGATCTCCTCCCAAACCTGAATTAAAGCATCAGTCAACTCCTGGACAGTCTGTGGTGTGGTGGATGATGTGCTCGACTGGAGTCAGGTGTGGGGAAGGGGCAGGACAGTCCATAGCATCAATGCCTTCATCATGCAGGAACTGTGGACACACTTCAGCCACATGAAGCCTAGCATTGTCATCCAGGGCCCACTGAATTTAATTTATTCTCACTTATGGACACAAACACAGTTCGTTTTGAAGCTGAATACAAATCTGGTTAAAATCAGGAATATTCCAATGTTTTTTCCAGGGGTCATGTTTTGGTGGACAGTTTAAAAGGTTTTTTGAAGAAAATCAGATTTTAAAATGCACTTAAAGGGATGGAAGGACTTGTAAAAACACAGCTAGGTTTGGCCTGGTGTATCTCCAGAGAATGCATTTAAAATGGTGTGTGTGTGTGTATGTAGACACTTTTGGTTTATAACAAATATAAACATTAGGGTTTCGTTTGCCACACGCCCTGCTTCACTCGTTTATCTGTTCCTTTAAATGTAATGTTTTATAAAACAAATGGAAACTTGCCGAGTATTTGTCATTTTAAACCACTTCATGTATTCGTCCTCAAAACAAGCAATGAACAAAACACTTCTTCAGAAAAAACACACACACTGTTGTAAACACCATGGCTACATTTGTGTTGTTTTTCTGTCTAAATGTTGTTTGTGTGAAGTTCAATGTTTCCATAGAAACTTTATAAACCTCAAGTTAAAAAACAAACAACGAATACATTCTGCTGAGTTTCAAATGAGGCTCACAACGATAAAATAAAGATGGATGAAGGTTTAAAAGATTATATGATGTTTATAACAGTTCCTGTGGTGTTTATAAACATTATGGAATAGCCTACTGGGAACATCCTGAACACACGGTGTGTTTTAGGAATGTCCTGCTGACCACTTGTTGCTCGCTGGGATGCGGCTCTTGGTGTTGCTTTGGTTCATTTGATCATTTCTTAGTGTTTCATTTGTGCATTATCTCCAATGATGTAAAGAAACACAATGAAATAGTTTAAAAATCTCACTAAAAACACTTTTAAAAGTAGTCACACCTAATAATTCCAGTTGAGGACAAAACACCCCTTTCATTGAGTAAAATTTATATTATATTATATTCAAACTGAATTAAGAGTTTTAATAAAATACAAAGAGAAGTAAAACCTCATAAGGACTTACTTTACTTTGAAAAATAAAAGTCACAGTCTTAGGCCACATATGGAATTGTGAATTTAATATTTTGGCAACAATAATACGTCTCTCAGTAGAAACATGGCACAAAATTAAACTACAACACTTCTTTCTGGTTGTTTTGGGAAATTTAAACGTGTTTCTTTTTTTTTTTTTTTTTTTAACTAAACATTCAGAAAAATCTCTGCACATTTCCTTAAAATAAAAAGACATTTAAAAGGTGCAGTCAGTCATTTTCAGGTGAGACACAGATTATACACTGACCCCTTGTGGCCTCAAAAATGTCACTGTACTAAACCGTATATTTATTCTTTTAACAAACCCACAACACAGGTGACCTGCTTTATGGGTTCATTCAAACTAGGGTCTCCTGAGTGCAGCACAGAAATAATGTATAGCATGTATAAACAGGTGTAATAAACACTTCATAAACACTGACGGATTCACTGTGTCACTGCGTGTGCTTCCTGTTTACATTGAATTTCTGAGAAATTTAGAGTTAAATTTTCACAGGACTTACAGGAAGTGCCACTTATCCACTGTGGAAAAAAAAAACAAAGCAGGACACTTTCAACATCAACACAACACAATACACATCGACACATTAACACAACAATGATTTGGTTTAAACTGATTTGGATTTGAATTCTGTCTGAATGTTTACACTGCTTCAGCTCTGATTCAGAGCAGTGTGATCTGACGTTAAGAAGTAGAGAGGAAAGTACAATCATAACCAATAATGACACTGTAGTTTACTCTTTCCTGATGCACAATTAAAAGAAATATAAAGGCTCTTACCTTCATCAGGAAGTGGTAGAGCGGGGCCGGGGTCTGGAGCCTGAGGACAGAATTATTAACACCATCCAGTGAAATTCTAAACATTTTAAACACTCAAAATAAAAGCAACTGAAATCTATTCACTTTTATGTAGAATTATCAGTTTTTATAAATATGAGTAAAATCTTACAGATCTGACGATGGCAGAGGCTTCCGCCTCAGAGCAGAGATACGGACTCCCGCTCACAGACGTGTTCTGACTGAAAACCACACACAGCACAGAGTCAGAGCCAAGCCCCCACAGGAACACAGCACGTCTCACTCAGGACTAACATCAGGAGCAAGTCATTTCAATCGTAATGAGATGTTAATGAGGTGGTAAAAGTTGATGAGAACATTATGAGAAATTGATGAGACAGTGTTGAGACGGTGAGAGAGATGTTTTTCTCACCAGACGATTTCCCCGCATTTCGCCTGTTTATGAACCAGAGCTTTCCAGAAATCATGAGTCGACTTTATCACCTCAATCGCAAAATCCTGCAACACAAAACAAACCAGGGGCAGGGGCAGGAATCTGAGACTAAATTATTCATGAAATAAGTTTTTTCTGTGAGTGTTTGTGGGAATGAAAGCTGCGGAGACCGTAGTTAGTGTCAGTGTTTGTTATTTATGTTTACGATTTAAAACCAGGTCACAGCAGCTTCAACTCCCTCTGGGGTTTAACTCTGACCCTCACCTTCCCCTGGAACTGTCCGTTGAAGGCGAATGTGTTCTCTGGTTTTCCGTCTGGAATTTTATATTTTCTGAACCAGTCCATGGTGGCCTCCAGCTGCCCAGGTCTGTTCACTCTGACATCCTCAATACCTACAACACACACACACACACATACAAACATACACACACACACACACAGAGATCAACAACTACACATACAAACACCCCCCCCCCCCCCCCCACACACACACACTGATCAACAACTACACCCACAAACACCCGCCCCCCACACACACACTGAACAACAAGTACACACACTGATCAACAACTATATCCACACACACACAGGGTTGCCTTCAGCTGACCAGATTGGGTTTAAAAAAAAAAAAACTAAACCCAACACTCACTGTTTAGTTTGGAAGCATCAGGGTCCTCCGTGTTGATGGCAATGACCTTCCAGTCAGTTTCTCCTTCATCAATCAGAGCCAGGATCCCCAAAACCTTCACCTGGATCACCTGTCCAGCACAGCACACCTGCCCAGCACAGAGAAAACCAGGTAAACACACAGCACACCTGCCCAGCACAGATAAAACCAGGTAAACACACAGCACACCTGACCAACACAGAGAAACCCAGGTAAACACACAGCACACCTGCCCAGCACAGAGAAAACCAGGTAAACACACAGCACACCTGACCAACACAGAGAAACCCAGGTAAACACACAGCACACCTGCCCAACACAGAGAAACCCAGGTAAACACACAGCACACCTGCCCAGCACAGAGAAACCCAGGTAAACACACAGCACACCTGCCCAGCACAGAGAAACCTAGGTAAACACACAGCACACCTGCCCAGCACAGAGAAACCCCGGTAAACACACAGCACACCTGCCCAGCACAGAGAAACCCAGGTAAACACACAGCACACCTGCCCAGCACAGATTAACCCAGGTAAACACACAGCACAACTGCCCAGCACAGAGAAACCCAGGTAAACACACAGCACACCTGCCCAGCACAGAGAAACCCAGGTAAACACACAGCACACCTGCCCAGCACAGAGAAACCCAGGTAAACACACAGCACACCTGCCCAGCACAGCACACCGGACCAACACAGAGAAACCCAGGTAAACACAGAGCACACCTGACCAACACGGAGCACACCTGACCAACACAGAGAACACCTGACCAACACGGAGAAACCCAGGTAAACACAGAGCACACCTGACTAACACAGAGAAACCCAGGTAAACACAGAGCACACCAGACCAACACAGAGAAACCCAGGTAAACACAGAGCACACCAGACCAACACAGAGAAACCCAGGTAAACACAGAGCACACCAGACCAACACAGAGAAACCCAAGTAAACACAGAGCACACCTGACCAACACAGAGAAACCAGGTAAACACAGAGCACACCTGACCAACACAGAGAAACCCAGGTAAACAGAGCACACCAGACCAACACAGAGAAACCCAGGTAAACACAGAGCACACCTGACCAACACAGAGAAACCCAAGTAAACACAGAGCACACCTGACCAACACAGAGAAACCAGGTAAACACAGAGCACACCTGACCAACACAGAGAAACCCAGGTAAACAGAGCACACCAGACCAACACAGAGAAACCCAGGTAAACACAGAGCACACCAGACCAACACAGAGAAACCCAAGTAAACACAGAGCACACCTGACCAACACAGAGAAACCAGGTAAACACAGAGCACACCTGACCAACACAGAGAAACCCAGGTAAACAGAGCACACCAGACCAACACAGAGAAACCCAGGTAAACACAGAGCACACCAGACCAACACAGAGAAACCCAAGTAAACACAGAGCACACCTGACCAACACAGAGAAACCAGGTAAACACAGAGCACACCTGACCAACACAGAGAAACCCAGGTAAACACAGAGCACACCTGACCAACACAGAGAAACCCAGGTAAACACAGAGCACACCTGACCAACACAGATAAACCCAGGTAAACAGAGCACACCTGACCAACACAGAGAAACCCAGGTAAACAGAGCACACCTGACTAACACAGAGAAACCCAGGTGATCACAGCACACCTGACTAACACAGAGAAATCCAGGTAAACACAGAGCACATCTACTAGCTCCATCTACTGCTGCCAGCCCCGGACCCCTCGCCATTACCCACCTCCATCTACTGCTGCCAGCCCCGGACCCCTCGCCATTACCCACCTCCATCTACTGCTGCCAGCCCCGGACCCCTCGCCATTACCCACCTCCGTCTACTGCTGCCAGCCCCAGACCCCTCGCAATTACTCACCTCCATGTACTGCTGCCAGCCCCGGTCCCCTCACCATTACCCACCTCCATCTACTGCTGCCAGCCCCAGACCCCTTGCCATTACCCACCTCCATCTACTGCTGCCAGCCCCGGACCCCTCGCCATTACCCACCTCCATCTACTGCTGCCAGCCCCAGACCCCTCGCAATTACTCACCTCCATCTACTGCTGCCAGCCCCGGTCCCCTCGCCATTACCCACCTCCATGTACTGCTGCCAGCCCCGGTCCCCTCACCATTACCCACCTCCATCTACTGCTGCCAGCCCCAGACCCCTCGCCATTACCCACCTCCATCTACTGCTGCCAGCCCCGGACCCCTCGCCATTACCCACCTCCATCTACTGCTGCCAGCCCCAGACCCCTCGCCATTACTCACCTCCATCTACTGCTGCCAGCCCCAGACCCCTCGCCATTACCCACCTCCATCTACTGCTGCCAGCCCCGGTCCCCTCGCCATTACCCACCTCCATCTACTGCTGCCAGCCCCAGACCCCTCGCAATTACTCACCTCCATCTACTGCTGCCAGCCCCGGTCCCCTCGCCATTACCCACCTCCATCTACTGCTGCCAGCCCCGGTCCCCTCGCCATTACTCACCTCCATCTACTGCTGCCAGCCGCAGACCCCTCACCATTTCCCACCTCCATCAATTACACTGAACTAGAAATTGACTCTGATTATCAACACTCTGACTGATGTTTCCAGTGTGATGCACTGTTATTATTATTATTATTATATTGTAGCATAATGACATTTATCTGGTGACAATTTAAATTTCTATCAGTAGTTTGATCAGAGGAAGACAGTCCCCTGTGAGATTCTTGGTTCTTGAAGGAGTTTTTCCTTGCCTCCGTCTCATTTGGCTGTTCGCATTGGGCTTTGATTCAAATTATCTGTTCTGATACTAATCACGTGAAGCTGCTTTGTGAAAACGTCAGTTGTAAAAACTCTATATAAATAAGTTTGATTAGATTTGTGTAATCACCTTGGAGCCAATGTCACACACATCCACGGGGTCGTTGTCTCCGCAGCAGCAGGTGTCTTTGTCCGTGTGATTGGGGTCCTCCCACGTCTGAAAGGCACAGGACAATAGTTACAACCTACACCTCTAAAACTATACAGCACAGTATAACACTAAATAATCTAATATACAACACAGTTCCACAGACCAGAGGAACCCAATCACTCCAGAAAACACAGTTCCACTGTTCCACACACCAAAGGAACTGCATCACTCCAGAGAACACAGTTCCACAGACCAGAGGAACACCATCACTCCAGAAAACACAGTTCCACTGTTCCACACACCAAAGGAACTGCATCACTCCAGCAAACACAGTTCCACAGACCAGAGGAACCCAATCACTCCAGAAAACACAGTTCCACTGTTCCACACACCAAAGGAACTGCATCACTTCAGAGAACACAGTTCCACAGACCAGAGGAACACCATCACTCCAGAAAACACAGTTCCACACACCAAAGGAACTGCATCACTCCAGAGAACACAGTTCCACAGACCAGAGGAACCCAATCACTCCAGAAAACACAGTTCCACACACCAAAGGAACCCCATCACTCCAGCGAACACAGTTCCACAGACCAGAGGAACACCATCACTCCAGAAAACACAGTTCCACACACCAGAGGAACTGCATCACTCCAGAGAACACAGTTCCACTGTTCTACACACCAGAGGAACTGCATCACTCCAGAGAACACAGTTCCACACACCAGAGGAACCCCATCACTCCAGAGAACACAGTTCCACTGTTCCACACACCAGAGGAACGCCATCACTCCAGAGAACACAGTTCCACACACCAGAGGAACGCCATCACTCCAGAGAACACAGTTCCACACACCAGAGGAACTCCATCACTCCAGAGAACACAGTTCCACTGTTAGGGGATTGTGTGATGGACTATTTGCACTCTTGACATACTCATGTGCACCTGTTCCAGACTTATTTTAACGTTTTATACTATATTAAATGGTATGGCTGATTGGTGTGTGTGTGTGTGTGGTGTTCACACATAATGAACCAGGCCTGAAAATAAAGAGAGAGGAATGTGTGCTGCGTGACCTGCGGCAGAGCTCCGTAGTTCCAGATGTAGCCTTTATGAGGGAAAACGTTAGCCACGTATCGGAGCTTCCCTTTCTTTACATCCTGTTTAATGGGGTTCAGAACCTCCTTCGTAGCAATCTACAGTTAAAAAGAATCAAAAACAAATTTGTAATAATCACTGACCAGGAATTTTAATTTAAAGATAATTAAACAGAACAAGAGTTATCCAAGTCACGAAAACTCTTCTGTTAACCCCTAAAGTCATGTGTCATTCGGCAGGGTGTCGTGTCCATGTGAGGAGTTGTGTGTGTGGCTGGATTTTTCACTGAAAATATATTACGTTGTTGGAACATATCTGCCATTGTGTCCTGTGGGAAACACACTTCCAAACCACATCTGTGTTCATTTCTCCCCTGAACCCCTCCCTAGCAACTCATCAAACAGTTCAACATCAATAACGCTAACAATGCTAACACTGCTCTGAGTTACCATGTGTCTTCTGTATTTAACACAGTGAACACACACACCAGAGAAAGGGAAATTCGAGTGCGAGACTCTCACTTGAGTTGCACTTATGTCGCTGAAACAACAGCTTCAGACTCATAGTATTAAATGGACTAAGCCCAAAGGCCGAGTATTTATTTGTAATTATCTGGATAAATGAGACCGCGACCCTGAACTGTAGCGGTTACCCAGCTATGCCCAGTGCCCAGAGAGCAGCTGTGGGTAGGCACCTTGCTCTAGGGCTCCTCAGGCATGGAGGAGTTTTCACTGCTGGTCGTGGGGATCGAGCTTGTGATAATTTCCATTCCCAAACCCACTCCTCTAACATTAAATCACGGCTGTCCCCAAGCTAACACAGCTTCTAGTCAGTATCTAAGAAAGCTACTGGTTAATGCTAACAGTCTTGCTAACTGAAATGAGCAATACGTAAACTGGAGTTTTACCTCCATCTTGGCGTTGGACCAGCGAGGAACTTCCACCACCATGTTAAAGAGGATCTGCACCATTGAGACAGATATATATAAAATAAAAAATAAACAACATTTACAGCATTTATACTGCATCCTCGCATCATTCCCATCAATTCCCTCCTTTTCTCTCTCCTTCTCAAACTCTTGCATTTTTCTCTTCTCTCCCATCTCTCTTCATTTCTGTTTATTTCTCTTTCCATTCCTTTTTCACTGTCATCTTTTTCTTTCAGTCTCTCATCTTCTGCATTTAGCAAGCTGAATGATTAAACTGCATGCAAAATGCAAGTTTAAAAAATATAAATCATAAAAGTATTTTGTGTTTACATCGTCATTGTTTCTTTTCTGCTTCTTGGTTGGAACATCGTTGTCCTGAAAAATATAAATACAATTACTAAGAATTTGTGAAAACATACACACAAAGAAAGAGACATCAAGATACACTGACCCTGGATTAATAAACTCCATCTGATATTTAATAATCTGGTTTGAGGGGAGGGGGGTTACCTTTGCTTTATACAGATAAGCACAAACTGAAGCATGTCCAACAGGAAAAATAGCGTAGGGCCATGTTTTAAGGAAAAGACCCTGAATTTTATTTTGCTGTTGTTTATTAAACGCACCTGTTCAGCAGCAACGAAGAGAGGGATATCGTGAAAAGGTGAAATGTATTTACCACTTGAGTTTTCTGTAGAAAAAGAGTCAGTTTTAAGTGAAAATCTTAAACAATTAGATATTTGTTATTTAAACATTTTAATTCAAATGAACATTTTATGGTCAGGAGACAATACTTAATTTAAAATTCTCACCAATATAAAACAAAATTACATAAAATAATAAAAGTAATACAGTACTATGTCTGTTATTTAGAATTTTAGGTCTGAAGTTACACATTAAACTTGTTACATCCTCCCTTTTACTGAGCAGAATTTAATATTGATTAAGATGTAACTCTAGGACTTCAATTATGAAACGTGATTCCACATATGTTAGGAGCGCTCCAATACACACAGTTGTGCCCAGAACACTTAACTCTAGGGAACTTAAATTTAACTCGTCTTTGTATTACTTAATGTGACCTCTTCAAAAAAATATTTGAATATTCAAAATAGTACTCAACATCTATATCATGTCATTGTATCTAATATTTTTTAATAATTTAATTGATGAAATCATTTTTAAATAATATCAATAAAATACAAATATAAATAAAATATATTTGTCATGATTCTTTTTTTCAAACTACATAATTACAAAAGATTTCTCTTCTAGTAAATATACACTCGCTAAGCTAAGACTTTCCCTAACAACTAGTAGTAAGTGTACTATAGATAAGGCACACTAGATAGTGTACAAAGCCACTAAGCCAGGCGATAGGAACCATTGTTTCGTTGGTAAAATGTGAGAATTATTTTTGATTTTCAAAGTAAATGAGGATCTCCAGAAACCTTTAGTGCCTCGTTTGTCGTATTTTTAAAGTTTGTCCTCTTACCTTTTAAACGCTGTTTTAAAGCGGCAGAAAAACGAACATTTAATAATAATAATATAATTTCTGTCGCTTATTGTTTTTTCATTAAGTAAATCCCATACTGTTTAAATCTGCGTTGTGAATATTTTACTAATATTTTAGACTTTATAAACACAGATAAAGCCGCAGAATTAAAAACCTTAATTAATAAAAGTCCTTTCAGTTCGTCCTTGTGTTGTTACTCACTGAAGTAGATCCTGTATTCTGGAGAACATGGCCGTCCTCGTGGCTCTGTGCCGTAATGCAGCATTTTACCGAGAATTATGTTCTTCTTAATGTTATTATTAACTCCGGAAATATTAACTCTAAAAACTCCGCCGAACGCGCGACACCCTCCCGCCAAGCACCGGATCAGCGCGCGCATCCTCGCCTGCTGCTCGCGCGAACTTCACCACCACGCGGTTTCGTTTAACACCCGTTTTCAGACACGCCCCGCCCCTCGCGCCCTACCGCCCATCTTTATTCCGTTTGGAAATATCCACGGACACAGTATATCTGCGCTCACCTGCTTCTTATCTAAAGCTGTAAAACTACTTCATTCCCCCAGATTACTAATGAGTGTGAAGATAATTATCTTTTTACAAAATGCACCAAGGTCCCAAAAATTCTGAACAAATCAGCGAGTGGATGATTTTTTTTGCTTCATTAAAAAATGTGTTTTTAACAGTTGGCCCCATAGCTGTTGCATACAGTGTACATAGTATCTGTTTGACCTCAGACTCAACCACACCCACAAGCTGTTGGAGAGTCTGATCATTTCAGTGCACTATTCTGACCTCACTGAAAAAATTCTGCCAGCTGCATTCTGATTGGCTCTCTGTACATCCTCGTATACGCACTTCAATGTATCATTTCATACTGGCTCTGCTTAGCACACTTGTGATTGGTCCTTTTGTGTATCAAATTAGTTTTAATGCAGCAGTAGGCAGTTCTTGGTCTACTTGGCCTAGGTACCAGACTCTATTCATAAAAAATAAATTAATATATTTGACACCATAAGGATATATGGTAATTGGACAAGCATCCCACTTCCAATATATTTGACACCATCAGGATATATGGTAATTGGACCAGCATCCCATTTACAATATATTTGACACCATCAGGATATATTGCAATTGGACTAGCATCCCACTTCCAATATATTTGACACATTCAGGATATATGGTAATTGGACAAGCATCCCACTTACAATATATTTGACACCATCAGGATATATGGTAATTGGACAAGTATCCCACTTCCAATATATTTGACACCATCAGGATATATTGCAATTGGACCAGCATCCAATTTCCAATGTATCTGACACCATCAGGATATATGGTAATTGGACAAGCATCCCACTTCCAATAAATTTGACACATTCAGGATATATGGTAATTGGACCAGCATCCCATTTCCGATATATCTGACACCATCAGGATATATGGTAATTGGACCAGCATCCCATTTCCGATATATCTGACACCATCAGGATATATTGCAATTGGACAAGCATCCCATTTCCGATATATCTGACACCATCAGGATATATTGCAATTGGACAAGCATCCCACTTACAATATATTTGACACCATCAGGATGTATGGTACTTCGACCAGCATCCCATTTCCGATATATCTGACACCGTCAGGATATATGGTAATTGGACAAGCATCCCACTTACAATATATTTGACACATTCAGGATATATGATAATTGGACCAGCATCCCATTTCCGATATATCTGACACCATCAGGATATATGGTAATTGGACAAGCATCCTACTTACAATATATTTGACACCATCAGGATGTATGGTACTTGGACCAGCATCCCATTTCCGATATATCTGACACCGTCAGGATATATGGTAATTGGACAAGCATCCCACTTACAATATATTTGAAACCATAAGGATATATGGTAATTGGACAAGCATCCCACTTGCAATATATTTGAAACCATAAGGATATATGGTAATTGGACAAGCATCCCACTTGCAATATATCTGACACCATCAGGATATATGGTAATTGGACAAGCATCCCACTTGCAATATATTTGACACCATAAGGATATATGGTAATTGGACAACCATCCCACTTCCAATATATTTGACACCATCAGGATATATGGTAATTGGACCAGCATCCCATTTCCGATATATCTGACACCATCAGGATATATGTTAATTGGACAAGCATCCCATTTACAATATATTTGACACCATCAGGATATATTGCAATTGGACTAGCATCCCACTTCCAATATATTTGACACTATCAGGATATATGGTAATTGGACAAGCATCCCACTTACAATATATTTGACACCATCAGGATATATTGCAATTGGACTAGCATCCCACTTCCAATATATTTGACACTATCAGGATATATGTTAATTGGACAAGCATCCCATTTACAATATATTTGACACCATCAGGATATATTGCAATTGGACTAGCATCCCATTTCCGACATATCTGACACCGTCAGGATATATGGTAATTGGACAAGCATCCCACTTGCAATATATTTGACACCATAAGGATATATGGTAAATGGACAAGCATCCCACTTCCAATATATTTGACACCATCAGGATGTATGGTACTTGGACCAGCATCCCATTTCCGATATATCTGACACCATCAGGATATATGGTAATTGGACAAGCATCCCACTTACAATATATTTGACACCATCAGGATGTATGGTACTTGGACCAGCATCCCATTTCCGATATATCTGACACCGTCAGGATATATGGTAATTGGACAAGCATCCCACTTACAATATATTTGACACCATCAGGATATATGGTAATTGGACAAGCATCCCACTTCCAATATATTTGACACATTCAGGATATATGGTAATTGGACAAGCATCCCACTTCCAATATATTTGACACATTCAGGATATATGGTAATTGGATAAGCATCCAATTTCCGATATATTTGACACCATCAGGATATATGGTAATTGGACAAGCATCCCACTTGCAATACATTTGACACCATAAGGATATATGTTAATTGGACAACCATCCCACTTCCAATATATTTGACACCATCAGGATATATGGTAATTGGACCAGCATCCCATTTCCGATATATCTGACACCATCAGGATATATGTTAATTGGACAAGCATCCCATTTACAATATATTTGACACCATCAGGATATATTGCAATTGGACTAGCATCCCACTTCCAATATATTTGACACATTCAGGATATATGGTAATTGGACAAGCATCCCACTTACAATATATTTGACACCATCAGGATATATGGTAATTGGAGATGCATCCCACTTCCAATATATCTGACACCATCAGGATGTATGGTAATTGGACAAGCATCCCACTTACAATATATTTGACACCATCAGGATGTATGGTACTTCGACCAGCATCCCATTTCCGATATATCTGACACCGTCAGGATATATGGTAATTGGACAAGCATCCCACTTACAATATACTTGACACATTCAGGATATATGGTAATTGGACCAGCATCCCATTTCCGATATATCTGACACCGTCAGGATATATGGTAATTGGACAAGCATCCTACTTACAATATATTTGACACCATCAGGATGTATGGTACTTGGACCAGCATCCCATTTCCGATATATCTGACACCGTCAGGATATATGGTAATTGGACAAGCATCCCACTTACAATATATTTGACACATTCAGGATATATGATAATTGGACCAGCATCCCATTTCCGATATATCTGACACCATCAGGATATATGGTAATTGGACAAGCATCCTACTTACAATATATTTGACACCATCAGGATGTATGGTACTTGGACCAGCATCCCATTTCCGATATATCTGACACCGTCAGGATATATGGTAATTGGACAAGCATCCCACTTACAATATATTTGAAACCATAAGGATATATGGTAATTGGACAAGCATCCCACTTGCAATATATTTGAAACCATAAGGATATATGGTAATTGGACAAGCATCCCACTTGCAATATATCTGACACCATCAGGATATATGGTAATTGGACAAGCATCCCACTTGCAATATATTTGACACCATAAGGATATATGGTAATTGGACAACCATCCCACTTCCAATATATTTGACACCATCAGGATATATGGTAATTGGACCAGCATCCCATTTCCGATATATCTGACACCATCAGGATATATGTTAATTGGACAAGCATCCCATTTACAATATATTTGACACCATCAGGATATATTGCAATTGGACTAGCATCCCACTTCCAATATATTTGACACTATCAGGATATATGGTAATTGGACAAGCATCCCACTTACAATATATTTGACACCATCAGGATATATTGCAATTGGACCAGCATCCAGTTTCCAATGTATCTGACACCATCAGGATATATGGTAATTGGACAAGCATCCCACTTGCAATATATTTGACACCATAAGGATATATGGTAATTGGACAACCATCCCACTTCCAATATATTTGACACCATCAGGATATATGTTAATTGGACCAGCATCCCATTTCCGATATATCTGACACCATCAGGATATATGTTAATTGGACAAGCATCCCATTTACAATATATTTGACACCATCAGGATATATTGCAATTGGACTAGCATCCCATTTCCGACATATCTGACACCGTCAGGATATATGGTAATTGGACAAGCATCCCACTTGCAATATATTTGACACCATAAGGATATATGGTAAATGGACAAGCATCCCACTTCCAATATATTTGACACCATCAGGATGTATGGTACTTGGACCAGCATCCCATTTCCGATATATCTGACACCATCAGGATATATGGTAATTGGACAAGCATCCCACTTACAATATATTTGACACCATCAGGATGTATGGTACTTGGACCAGCATCCCATTTCCGATATATCTGACACCGTCAGGATATATGGTAATTGGACAAGCATCCCACTTACAATATATTTGACACCATCAGGATATATGGTAATTGGACAAGCATCCCACTTCCAATATATTTGACACATTCAGGATATATGGTAATTGGACAAGCATCCCACTTCCAATATATTTGACACATTCAGGATATATGGTAATTGGATAAGCATCCAATTTCCGATATATTTGACACCATCAGGATATATGGTAATTGGACAAGCATCCCACTTGCAATACATTTGACACCATAAGGATATATGTTAATTGGACAACCATCCCACTTCCAATATATTTGACACCATCAGGATATATGGTAATTGGACCAGCATCCCATTTCCGATATATCTGACACCATCAGGATATATGTTAATTGGACAAGCATCCCATTTACAATATATTTGACACCATCAGGATATATTGCAATTGGACTAGCATCCCACTTCCAATATATTTGACACATTCAGGATATATGGTAATTGGACAAGCATCCCACTTACAATATATTTGACACCATCAGGATATATGGTAATTGGAGATGCATCCCACTTCCAATATATCTGACACCATCAGGATGTATGGTAATTGGACAAGCATCCCACTTACAATATATTTGACACCATCAGGATGTATGGTACTTCGACCAGCATCCCATTTCCGATATATCTGACACCGTCAGGATATATGGTAATTGGACAAGCATCCCACTTACAATATACTTGACACATTCAGGATATATGGTAATTGGACCAGCATCCCATTTCCGATATATCTGACACCGTCAGGATATATGGTAATTGGACAAGCATCCTACTTACAATATATTTGACACCATCAGGATGTATGGTACTTGGACCAGCATCCCATTTCCGATATATCTGACACCGTCAGGATATATGGTAATTGGACAAGCATCCCACTTACAATATATTTGACACATTCAGGATATATGATAATTGGACCAGCATCCCATTTCCGATATATCTGACACCATCAGGATATATGGTAATTGGACAAGCATCCTACTTACAATATATTTGACACCATCAGGATGTATGGTACTTGGACCAGCATCCCATTTCCGATATATCTGACACCGTCAGGATATATGGTAATTGGACAAGCATCCCACTTACAATATATTTGAAACCATAAGGATATATGGTAATTGGACAAGCATCCCACTTGCAATATATTTGAAACCATAAGGATATATGGTAATTGGACAAGCATCCCACTTGCAATATATCTGACACCATCAGGATATATGGTAATTGGACAAGCATCCCACTTGCAATATATTTGACACCATAAGGATATATGGTAATTGGACAACCATCCCACTTCCAATATATTTGACACCATCAGGATATATGGTAATTGGACCAGCATCCCATTTCCGATATATCTGACACCATCAGGATATATGTTAATTGGACAAGCATCCCATTTACAATATATTTGACACCATCAGGATATATTGCAATTGGACTAGCATCCCACTTCCAATATATTTGACACTATCAGGATATATGGTAATTGGACAAGCATCCCACTTACAATATATTTGACACCATCAGGATATATTGCAATTGGACCAGCATCCAGTTTCCAATGTATCTGACACCATCAGGATATATGGTAATTGGACAAGCATCCCACTTGCAATATATTTGACACCATAAGGATATATGGTAATTGGACAACCATCCCACTTCCAATATATTTGACACCATCAGGATATATGTTAATTGGACCAGCATCCCATTTCCGATATATCTGACACCATCAGGATATATGTTAATTGGACAAGCATCCCATTTACAATATATTTGACACCATCAGGATATATTGCAATTGGACTAGCATCCCATTTCCGACATATCTGACACCGTCAGGATATATGGTAATTGGACAAGCATCCCACTTGCAATATATTTGACACCATAAGGATATATGGTAAATGGACAAGCATCCCACTTCCAATATATTTGACACCATCAGGATGTATGGTACTTGGACCAGCATCCCATTTCCGATATATCTGACACCATCAGGATATATGGTAATTGGACAAGCATCCCACTTACAATATATTTGACACCATCAGGATGTATGGTACTTGGACCAGCATCCCATTTCCGATATATCTGACACCGTCAGGATATATGGTAATTGGACAAGCATCCCACTTACAATATATTTGACACCATCAGGATATATGGTAATTGGACAAGCATCCCACTTCCAATATATTTGACACATTCAGGATATATGGTAATTGGACAAGCATCCCACTTCCAATATATTTGACACATTCAGGATATATGGTAATTGGATAAGCATCCAATTTCCGATATATTTGACACCATCAGGATATATGGTAATTGGACAAGCATCCCACTTGCAATACATTTGACACCATAAGGATATATGTTAATTGGACAACCATCCCACTTCCAATATATTTGACACCATCAGGATATATGGTAATTGGACCAGCATCCCATTTCCGATATATCTGACACCATCAGGATATATGTTAATTGGACAAGCATCCCATTTACAATATATTTGACACCATCAGGATATATTGCAATTGGACTAGCATCCCACTTCCAATATATTTGACACATTCAGGATATATGGTAATTGGACAAGCATCCCACTTACAATATATTTGACACCATCAGGATATATGGTAATTGGAGATGCATCCCACTTCCAATATATCTGACACCATCAGGATGTATGGTAATTGGACAAGCATCCCACTTACAATATATTTGACACCATCAGGATGTATGGTACTTCGACCAGCATCCCATTTCCGATATATCTGACACCGTCAGGATATATGGTAATTGGACAAGCATCCCACTTACAATATACTTGACACATTCAGGATATATGGTAATTGGACCAGCATCCCATTTCCGATATATCTGACACCGTCAGGATATATGGTAATTGGACAAGCATCCTACTTACAATATATTTGACACCATCAGGATGTATGGTACTTGGACCAGCATCCCATTTCCGATATATCTGACACCGTCAGGATATATGGTAATTGGACAAGCATCCCACTTGCAATATATTTGACACCATAAAGATATATGGTAATTGGACAACCATCCCACTTCCAATATATTTGACACCATCAGGATATATGGTAATTGGACAAGCATCCCACTTACAATATATTTGACACTATAAGGATATATTGCAATTGGACCAGCATCCCACTTACAATATATTTGACACCATCAGGATATATGGTAATTGGACAAGCATCCCACTTACAATATATTTGACACCATCAGGATATATGGTAATTGGAGAAGAATCCCACTTCCAATATATCTGACACCGTCAGGATATATGGTAATTGGACAAACATCCCACTTACAATATATTTGACACCATCAGGATGTATGGTACTTCGACCAGCATCCCATTTCCGATATATCTGACACCGTCAGGATATATGGTAATTGGACAAGCATCCCACTTACAATATATTTGACACATTCAGGATATATGGTAATTGGACCAGCATCCCATTTCCGATATATCTGACACCATCAGGATATATGGTAATTGGACAAGCATCCTACTTACAATATATTTGACACCATCAGGATGTATGGTACTTGGACCAGCATCCCATTTCCGATATATCTGACACCGTCAGGATATATGGTAATTGGACAAGCATCCCACTTACATCCATCCATCCATTATCTGTAACCGCTTATCCAATTTAGGGTCGCGGGGGGTCCAGAGCCTACCTGGAATCATTGGGCGCAAGGCGGGAATACACCCTGGAGGGGACGCCAGTCCTTCACAGGGCAACACAGACACACACACATTCACTCACACACTCATACCTACGGACACTTTCGAGTTACCAATCCACCTGCAACGTGTGTTTTTGGACTGTGGGAGGAAACCGGAGCACCCGGAGGAAACCCACGCGGACATGGGGAGAACACACCAACTCCTCACAGACAGTCACCCGGAGCGGGAATCGAACCCCCAACCTCCAGGCCCCTGGAGCTGTGTGACTGCGACACTACCTGCTGCGCCACCGTGCCGCCCATCCCACTTACAATATATTTGAAACCATAAGGATATATGGTAATTGGACAAGCATCCCACTTGCAATATATTTAAAACCATAAGGATATATGGTAATTGGACAAGCATCCCACTTGCAATATATCTGACACCATCAGGATATATGGTAATTGGACAAGCATCCCACTTGCAATATATTTGACACATTCAGGATATATGGTAATTGGACAAGCATCCCACTTACAATATATTTGACACCATCAGGATATATGGTAATTGGACAAGCATCCCACTTACAATATATCTGACACCGTCAGGATATATGGTAATTGGACAAGCATCCCACTTACAATATATTTGACACCATCAGGATGTATGGTACTTGGACCAGCATCCCATTTCCGATATATCTGACACCATCAGGATATATGGTAATTGGACAAGCATCCCACTTGCAATATATTTGACACCATAAGGATATATGGTAATTGGACAACCATCCCACTTCCAATATATTTGACACCATCAGGATATATGTTAATTGGACCAGCATCCCATTTCCGATATATCTGACACCATCAGGATATATGTTAATTGGACAAGCATCCCATTTGCAATATATTTGACACCATCAGGATATATTGCAATTGGACTAGCATCCCATTTCCGACATATCTGACACCGTCAGGATATATGGTAATTGGACAAGCATCCCACTTGCAATATATTTGACACCATAAGGATATATGGTAAATGGACAAGCATCCCACTTCCAATATATTTGACACCATCAGGATGTATGGTACTTGGACCAGCATCCCATTTCCGATATATCTGACACCATCAGGATATATGGTAATTGGACAAGCATCCCACTTACAATATATTTGACACCATCAGGATGTATGGTACTTGGACCAGCATCCCATTTCCGATATATCTGACACCGTCAGGATATATGGTAATTGGACAAGCATCCCACTTACAATATATTTGACACCATAAGGATATATGTTAATTGGACAACCATCCCACTTCCAATATATTTGACACCATCAGGATATATGGTAATTGGACCAGCATCCCATTTCCGATATATCTGACACCATCAGGATATATGTTAATTGGACAAGCATCCCATTTACAATATATTTGACACCATCAGGATATATTGCAATTGGACTAGCATCCCACTTCCAATATATTTGACACATTCAGGATATATGGTAATTGGACAAGCATCCCACTTACAATATATTTGACACCATCAGGATATATGGTAATTGGAGATGCATCCCACTTCCAATATATCTGACACCATCAGGATGTATGGTAATTGGACAAGCATCCCACTTACAATATATTTGACACCATCAGGATGTATGGTACTTCGACCAGCATCCCATTTCCGATATATCTGACACCGTCAGGATATATGGTAATTGGACAAGCATCCCACTTACAATATACTTGACACATTCAGGATATATGGTAATTGGACCAGCATCCCATTTCCGATATATCTGACACCGTCAGGATATATGGTAATTGGACAAGCATCCTACTTACAATATATTTGACACCATCAGGATGTATGGTACTTGGACCAGCATCCCATTTCCGATATATCTGACACCGTCAGGATATATGGTAATTGGACAAGCATCCCACTTGCAATATATTTGACACCATAAAGATATATGGTAATTGGACAACCATCCCACTTCCAATATATTTGACACCATCAGGATATATGGTAATTGGACAAGCATCCCACTTACAATATATTTGACACTATAAGGATATATTGCAATTGGACCAGCATCCCACTTACAATATATTTGACACCATCAGGATATATGGTAATTGGACAAGCATCCCACTTACAATATATTTGACACCATCAGGATATATGGTAATTGGAGAAGAATCCCACTTCCAATATATCTGACACCGTCAGGATATATGGTAATTGGACAAACATCCCACTTACAATATATTTGACACCATCAGGATGTATGGTACTTCGACCAGCATCCCATTTCCGATATATCTGACACCGTCAGGATATATGGTAATTGGACAAGCATCCCACTTACAATATATTTGACACATTCAGGATATATGGTAATTGGACCAGCATCCCATTTCCGATATATCTGACACCATCAGGATATATGGTAATTGGACAAGCATCCTACTTACAATATATTTGACACCATCAGGATGTATGGTACTTGGACCAGCATCCCATTTCCGATATATCTGACACCGTCAGGATATATGGTAATTGGACAAGCATCCCACTTACATCCATCCATCCATTATCTGTAACCGCTTATCCAATTTAGGGTCGCGGGGGGTCCAGAGCCTACCTGGAATCATTGGGCGCAAGGCGGGAATACACCCTGGAGGGGACGCCAGTCCTTCACAGGGCAACACAGACACACACACATTCACTCACACACTCATACCTACGGACACTTTCGAGTTACCAATCCACCTGCAACGTGTGTTTTTGGACTGTGGGAGGAAACCGGAGCACCCGGAGGAAACCCACGCGGACATGGGGAGAACACACCAACTCCTCACAGACAGTCACCCGGAGCGGGAATCGAACCCCCAACCTCCAGGCCCCTGGAGCTGTGTGACTGCGACACTACCTGCTGCGCCACCGTGCCGCCCATCCCACTTACAATATATTTGAAACCATAAGGATATATGGTAATTGGACAAGCATCCCACTTGCAATATATTTAAAACCATAAGGATATATGGTAATTGGACAAGCATCCCACTTGCAATATATCTGACACCATCAGGATATATGGTAATTGGACAAGCATCCCACTTGCAATATATTTGACACCATAAGGATATATGGTAATTGGACAACCATCCCACTTCCAATATATTTGACACCATCAGGATATATGGTAATTGGACCAGCATCCCATTTCCGATATATCTGACACCATCAGGATATATGGTAATTGGACAAGCATCCTACTTACAATATATTTGACACATTCAGGATATATGGTAATTGGACAAGCATCCCACTTACAATATATTTGACACCATCAGGATATATGGTAATTGGACAACCATCCCACTTACAATATATTTGACACTATAAGGATATATTGCAATTGGACCAGCATCCCACTTACAATATATTTGACACCATCAGGATATATGGTAATTGGACAAGCATCCCACTTACAATATATTTGACACCATCAGGATATATGGTAATTGGAGAAGAATCCCACTTCCAATATATCTGACACCGTCAGGATATATGGTAATTGGACAAACATCCCACTTACAATATATTTGACACCATCAGGATGTATGGTACTTCGACCAGCATCCCATTTCCGATATATCTGACACCGTCAGGATATATGGTAATTGGACAAGCATCCCACTTACAATATATTTGACACATTCAGGATATATGGTAATTGGACCAGCATCCCATTTCCGATATATCTGACACCATCAGGATATATGGTAATTGGACAAGCATCCTACTTACAATATATTTGACACTATAAGGATATATTGCAATTGGACCAGCATCCCACTTACAATATATTTGACACCATCAGGATATATGGTAATTGGACAAGCATCCCACTTACAATATATTTGACACCATCAGGATATATGGTAATTGGAGAAGAATCCCACTTCCAATATATCTGACACCGTCAGGATATATGGTAATTGGACAAACATCCCACTTACAATATATTTGACACCATCAGGATGTATGGTACTTCGACCAGCATCCCATTTCCGATATATCTGACACCGTCAGGATATATGGTAATTGGACAAGCATCCCACTTACAATATATTTGACACCATAAGGATATATGTTAATTGGACAACCATCCCACTTCCAATATATTTGACACCATCAGGATATATGGTAATTGGACCAGCATCCCATTTCCGATATATCTGACACCATCAGGATATATGTTAATTGGACAAGCATCCCATTTACAATATATTTGACACCATCAGGATATATTGCAATTGGACTAGCATCCCACTTCCAATATATTTGACACATTCAGGATATATGGTAATTGGACAAGCATCCCACTTACAATATATTTGACACCATCAGGATATATGGTAATTGGAGATGCATCCCACTTCCAATATATCTGACACCATCAGGATGTATGGTAATTGGACAAGCATCCCACTTACAATATATTTGACACCATCAGGATGTATGGTACTTCGACCAGCATCCCATTTCCGATATATCTGACACCGTCAGGATATATGGTAATTGGACAAGCATCCCACTTACAATATACTTGACACATTCAGGATATATGGTAATTGGACCAGCATCCCATTTCCGATATATCTGACACCGTCAGGATATATGGTAATTGGACAAGCATCCTACTTACAATATATTTGACACCATCAGGATGTATGGTACTTGGACCAGCATCCCATTTCCGATATATCTGACACCGTCAGGATATATGGTAATTGGACAAGCATCCCACTTGCAATATATTTGACACCATAAAGATATATGGTAATTGGACAACCATCCCACTTCCAATATATTTGACACCATCAGGATATATGGTAATTGGACAAGCATCCCACTTACAATATATTTGACACTATAAGGATATATTGCAATTGGACCAGCATCCCACTTACAATATATTTGACACCATCAGGATATATGGTAATTGGACAAGCATCCCACTTACAATATATTTGACACCATCAGGATATATGGTAATTGGAGAAGAATCCCACTTCCAATATATCTGACACCGTCAGGATATATGGTAATTGGACAAACATCCCACTTACAATATATTTGACACCATCAGGATGTATGGTACTTCGACCAGCATCCCATTTCCGATATATCTGACACCGTCAGGATATATGGTAATTGGACAAGCATCCCACTTACAATATATTTGACACATTCAGGATATATGGTAATTGGACCAGCATCCCATTTCCGATATATCTGACACCATCAGGATATATGGTAATTGGACAAGCATCCTACTTACAATATATTTGACACCATCAGGATGTATGGTACTTGGACCAGCATCCCATTTCCGATATATCTGACACCGTCAGGATATATGGTAATTGGACAAGCATCCCACTTACAATATATTTGAAACCATAAGGATATATGGTAATTGGACAAGCATCCCACTTGCAATATATTTAAAACCATAAGGATATATGGTAATTGGACAAGCATCCCACTTGCAATATATCTGACACCATCAGGATATATGGTAATTGGACAAGCATCCCACTTGCAATATATTTGACACCATAAGGATATATGGTAATTGGACAACCATCCCACTTCCAATATATTTGACACCATCAGGATATATGGTAATTGGACCAGCATCCCATTTCCGATATATCTGACACCATCAGGATATATGGTAATTGGACAAGCATCCTACTTACAATATATTTGACACATTCAGGATATATGGTAATTGGACAAGCATCCCACTTACAATATATCTGACACCGTCAGGATATATGGTAATTGGACAAGCATCCCACTTACAATATATTTGACACCATCAGGATGTATGGTACTTGGACCAGCATCCCATTTCCGATATATCTGACACCATCAGGATATATGGTAATTGGACAAGCATCCCACTTGCAATATATTTGACACCATAAGGATATATGGTAATTGGACAACCATCCCACTTCCAATATATTTGACACCATCAGGATATATGTTAATTGGACCAGCATCCCATTTCCGATATATCTGACACCATCAGGATATATGTTAATTGGACAAGCATCCCATTTACAATATATTTGACACCATCAGGATATATTGCAATTGGACTAGCATCCCATTTCCGACATATCTGACACCGTCAGGATATATGGTAATTGGACAAGCATCCCACTTGCAATATATTTGACACCATAAGGATATATGGTAAATGGACAAGCATCCCACTTCCAATATATTTGACACCATCAGGATGTATGGTACTTGGACCAGCATCCCATTTCCGATATATCTGACACCATCAGGATATATGGTAATTGGACAAGCATCCCACTTACAATATATTTGACACCATCAGGATGTATGGTACTTGGACCAGCATCCCATTTCCGATATATCTGACACCGTCAGGATATATGGTAATTGGACAAGCATCCCACTTACAATATATTTGACACCATCAGGATATATGGTAATTGGACAAGCATCCCACTTCCAATATATTTGACACATTCAGGATATATGGTAATTGGACAAGCATCCCACTTCCAATATATTTGACACATTCAGGATATATGGTAATTGGATCAGCATCCAATTTCCGATATATTTGACACCATCAGGATATATGGTAATTGGACAAGCATCCCACTTGCAATACATTTGACACCATAAGGATATATGTTAATTGGACAACCATCCCACTTCCAATATATTTGACACCATCAGGATATATGGTAATTGGACCAGCATCCCATTTCCGATATATCTGACACCATCAGGATATATGTTAATTGGACAAGCATCCCATTTACAATATATTTGACACCATCAGGATATATTGCAATTGGACCAGCATCCCACTTCCAATATATTTGACACATTCAGGATATATGGTAATTGGACAAGCATCCCACTTACAATATATTTGACACCATCAGGATATATGGTAATTGGAGATGCATCCCACTTCCAATATATCTGACACCATCAGGATGTATGGTAATTGGACAAGCATCCCACTTACAATATATTTGACACCATCAGGATGTATGGTACTTCGACCAGCATCCCGTCTCTTTCTCTGAGTGTTTTTCGGGAGAGTTTTCTGATTTGCGTGATCTAAGCTCCGCTCAGTGTGGCAAAAAAAAAAAAAAAAAAAAACCTTTCAGATGTATCACGTGACTGCTACAGAGACACCCACATTTGGAATAGGCAGTCTAGGCCATAGAGCGACCGCTGTTGGCCATTTGAATTCAGTGCTTTAAATAGGCCCTCAGACTGAAAATTTTAGCCACCATGTTTGAGAAACATAGTTGGATCTCTGAAGCCAAGAACACCCTGAGCGAGCCGGGCTCAGGCGGGCTTGGAGCGGGACCCTAGGGCCCCCTCAGGCCTCCGCCGAAGGCGGAGCGGAGCGGGACCCTAGGGCCCCCTGACCCTGTGAAATACAATATCATATAAATAAATAAATCAATTAAAAAAAAAAAAACTTTTCAGTTGTATCACGTGACTACAATAGAGACACCCACAATTGGAATAGGCAGTCAAAGATACACAGCAACCTCTGCTGGCCAGTTGAATTCAGTGTTTTAAATAGGCCTGTACATGTCTATTCTTTTAATTCATGGTGAATTAACAAAAAATGGCGGGAATTAGAGCTTTCTTCGCCATCCTTGAGAAGTTTAGTCACTTCATAGGATATGTTATCATGTTAAACCTGTCCGAAAAACAATCTGTCTCTTTTTCTGAGTGTTTTTTGGGAGAGTTTTCTGACTTGCGCGATCTAATCTCCGCCCAGTGTGGCAAAAAAAAAAAAAAAATCCTGTCAGCTGTATCACGTGACAACTATAGAGGCACCCTCAATTGGAATAGGCAGTCTAATCCACACAGCGACCTCTGCTGTTCAGTTGAATTCAGTGTTTTAAATAGGCCTGTACATGTCTATTCTTTTAATTCATGGTGAATTAACAAAAAATGGCGGGAATTAGAGCTTTCTTCGCCATCCTTGAGAAGTTTAGTCACTTCATAGGATATGTTATCATGTTAAACCTGTCCGAAAAACAATCTGTCTCTTTCTCTGAGTGTTTTTCGGGAGAGTTTTCTGATTTGCGCGATCTAAGCTCCGCTCAGTGTGGCAAAAAAAAAAAAAAAAAAAAATCTTTCAGATGTATCACGTGACTGCTACAGAGACACCCACATTTGGAATAGGCAGTCTAGGCCATAGAGCGACCGCTGTTGGCCATTTGAATTCAGTGCTTTAAATAGGCCCTCAGACTGAAAATTTTAGCCACCATGTTTGAGAAACATAGTTGGATCTCTGAAGCCAAGAACACCCTGAGCGAGCCGGGCTCAGGCGGGCTTGGAGCGGGACCCTAGGGCCCCCTCAGGCCTCCGCCGAAGGCGGAGCGGAGCGGAGCGGGACCCTAGGGCCCCCTCAGGCCTCCGCCGATGGCGGAGCGGAGCGGGACCCTAGGGACCCCTCAGGCCTCCGCTGAAGGCGGAGCGGAGCGGGACCCTAGGGCCCCCTGACCCTGTGAAATACAATATCATATAAATAAATAAATCAATTAAAAAAAAAAAAAACTTTTCAGTTGTATCACGTGACTACAATAGAGACACCCACAATTGGAATAGGCAGTCAAAGCTACACAGCGACCTCTGCTGGCCAGTTGAATTCAGTGTTTTAAATACGCCTGTACATGTCTATTCTTTTAATTCATGGTGAATTAACAAAAAATGGCGGGAATTAGAGCTTTCTTCGCCATCCTTGAGAGGTTTAGTCACTTCATAGGATATGTTATCATGTTAAACCTGTCCGAAAAACAATCTGTCTCTTTTTCTGAGTGTTTTTTGGGAGAGTTTTCTGACTTGCGCGATCTAATCTCCGCCCAGTGTGGCAAAAAAAAAAAAAAATCCTGTCAGCTGTATCACGTGACAGCTATAGAGGCACCCTCAATTGGAATAGGCAGTCTAATCCACACAGCGACCTCTGCTGGTCAGTTGAATTCAGTGTTTTAAATAGTCCTGTACATGTCTATTCTTTTAATTCATGGTGAATTAACAAAAAATGGCGGGAATTAGAGCTTTCTTCGCCATCCTTGAGAAGTTTAGTCACTTCATAGGATATGTTATCATGTTAAACCTGTCCGAAAAACAATCTGTGTCTTTCTCTGAGTGTTTTTCGGGAGAGTTTTCTGATTTGCGCGATCTAAGCTCCGCTCAGTGTGGCAAAAAAAAAAAAAAAAAAAACCTTTCAGATGTATCACGTGACTGCTACAGAGACACCCACATTTGGAATAGGCAGTCTAGGCCATAGAGCGACCGCTGTTGGCCATTTGAATTCAGTGCTTTAAATAGGCCCTCAGACTGAAAATTTTAGCCACCATGTTTGAGAAACATAGTTGGATCTCTGAAGCCAAGAACACCCTGAGCGAGCCGGGCTCAGGCGGGCTTGGAGCGGGACCCTAGGGCCCCCTCAGGCCTCCGCCGAAGGCGGAGCGGAGCGGGACCCTAGGGCCCCCTCAGGCCTCCGCCGATGGCGGAGCGGAGCGGGACCCTAGGGCCCCCTCAGGCCTACGCCGAAGGCGGAGCGGAGCGGGACCCTAGGGCCCCCTGACCCTGTGAAATACAATATCATATAAATAAATAAATCAATTAAAAAAAAAAAAAACTTTTCAGTTGTATCACGTGACTACAATAGAGACACCCACAATTGGAATAGGCAGTCAAAGCTACACAGCGACCTCTGCTGGCCAGTTGAATTCAGTGTTTTAAATAGGCCTGTACATGTCTATTCTTTTAATTCATGGTGAATTAACAAAAAATGGCGGGAATTAGAGCTTTCTTCGCCATCCTTGAGAAGTTTAGTCACTTCATAGGATATGTTATCATGTTAAACCTGTCCGAAAAACAATCTGTCTCTTTTTCTGAGTGTTTTTTGGGAGAGTTTTCTGACTTGCGCGATCTAAGCTCCGCCTAGTGTGGCAAAAAAAAAAAAAAACCCTGTCAGCTGTATCACGTGACAGCTATAGAGGCACCCTCAATTGGAATAGGCAGTCTAATCCACACAGCGACCTCTGCTGGTAAGTTGAATTCAGTGTTTTAAATAGTCCTGTACATGTCTATTCTTTTAATTCATGGTGAATTAACAAAAAATGGCGGGAATTAGAGCTTTCTTCGCCATCCTTGAGAAGTTTAGTCACTTCATAGGATATGTTATCATGTTAAACCTGTCCGAAAAACAATCTGTCTCTTTTTCTGAGTGTTTTTTGGGAGAGTTTTCTGACTTGCGTGATCTAAGCTCCGCTCAGTGTGGCAAAAAAAAAAAAAAATCTTTCAGATGTATCACGTGACTGCTACAGAGACACCCACATTTGGAATAGGCAGTCTAGGCCATAGAGCGACCGCTGTTGGCCATTTGAATTCAGTGCTTTAAATAGGCCCTCAGACTGAAAATTTTAGCCACCATGTTTGAGAAACATAGTTGGATCTCTGAAGCCAAGAACACCGTGAGCGAGCCGGGCTCAGGCGGGCTTGGAGCGGGACCCTAGGGCCCCCTCAGGCCTCCGCCGAAGGCGGAGCGGAGCGGAGCGGGACCCTAGGGCCCCCTGACCCTGTGAAATACAATATCATATAAATAAATAAATCAATTAAAAAAAAAAAAAACTTTTCAGTTGTATCACGTGACTACAATAGAGACACCCACAATTGGAATAGGCAGTCAAAGCTACACAGCGACCTCTGCTGGCCAGTTGAATTCAGTGTTTTAAATAGGCCTGTACATGTCTATTCTTTTAATTCATGGTGAATTAACAAAAAATGGCGGGAATTAGAGCTTTCTTCGCCATCCTTGAGAAGTTTAGTCACTTCATAGGATATGTTATCATGTTAAACCTGTCCGAAAAACAATCTGTCTCTTTCTCTGAGTGTTTTTCGGGAGAGTTTTCTGATTTGCGCGATCTAAGCTCCGCTCAGTGTGGCAAAAAAAAAAAAAAAAAAATCTTTCAGATGTATCACGTGACTGCTACAGAGACACCCACATTTGGAATAGGCAGTCTAGGCCATAGAGCGACCGCTGTTGGCCATTTGAATTCAGTGCTTTAAATAGGCCCTCAGACTGAAAATTTTAGCCACCATGTTTGAGAAACATAGTTGGATCTCTGAAGCCAAGAACACCCTGAGCGAGCCGAAGGGGAGCGGAGCGAGACCCTAGAGCCCCCTGACCCTGTGAAATACAATATCATATAAATAAATAAATCAATTAAAAAAAAAAAAAAACTTTTCAGTTGTATCACGTGACTACAATAGAGACACCCACAATTGGAATAGGCAGTCAAAGCTACACAGCGACCTCTGCTGGCCAGTTGAATTCAGTGTTTTAAATAGGCCTGTACATGTCTATTCTTTTAATTCATGGTGAATTAACAAAAAATGGCGGGAATTAGAGCTTTCTTCGCCATCCTTGAGAAGTTTAGTCACTTCATAGGATATGTTATCATGTTAAACCTGTCCGAAAAACAATCTGTCTCTTTTTCTGAGTGTTTTTTGGGAGAGTTTTCTGACTTGCGTGATCTAAGCTCCGCTCAGTGTGGCAAAAAAAAAAAAAAAAATCTTTCAGATGTATCACGTGACTGCTACAGAGACACCCACATTTGGAATAGGCAGTCTAGGCCATAGAGCGACCGCTGTTGGCCATTTGAATTCAGTGCTTTAAATAGGCCCTCAGACTGAAAATTTTAGCCACCATGTTTGAGAAACATAGTTGGATCTCTGAAGCCAAGAACACCGTGAGCGAGCCGGGCTCAGGCGGGCTTGGAGCGGGACCCTAGGGCCCCCTCAGGCCTCCGCCGAAGGCGGAGCGGAGCGGGACCCTAGGGCCCCCTGACCCTGTGAAATACAATATCATATAAATAAATAAATCAATTAAAAAAAAAAAAAAACTTTTCAGTTGTATCACGTGACTACAATAGAGACACCCACAATTGGAATAGGCAGTCAAAGCTACACAGCGACCTCTGCTGGCCAGTTGAATTCAGTGTTTTAAATAGGCCTGTACATGTCTATTCTTTTAATTCATGGTGAATTAACAAAAAATGGCGGGAATTAGAGCTTTCTTCGCCATCCTTGAGAAGTTTAGTCACTTCATAGGATATGTTATCATGTTAAACCTGTCCGAAAAACAATCTGTCTCTTTTTCTGAGTGTTTTTTGGGAGAGTTTTCTGACTTGCGCGATCTAATCTCCGCCCAGTGTGGCAAAAAAAAAAAAAAATCCTGTCAGCTGTATCACGTGACAGCTATAGAGGCACCCTCAATTGGAATAGGCAGTCTAATCCACACAGCAACCTCTGCTGGTCAGTTGAATTCAGTGTTTTAAATAGTCCTGTACATGTCTATTCTTTTAATTCATGGTGAATTAACAAAAAATGGCGGGAATTAGAGCTTTCTTCGCCATCCTTGAGAAGTTTAGTCACTTCATAGGATATGTTATCATGTTAAACCTGTCCGAAAAACAATCTGTCTCTTTCTCTGAGTGTTTTTCGGGAGAGTTTTCTGATTTGCGCGATCAAAGCTCCGCTCAGTGTGGCAAAAAAAAAAAAAAAAAAAATCTTTCAGATGTATCACGTGACTGCTACAGAGACACCCACATTTGGAATAGGCAGTCTAGGCCATAGAGCGACCGCTGTTGGCCATTTGAATTCAGTGCTTTATATAGGCCCTCAGACTGAAAATTTTAGCCACCATGTTTGAGAAACATAGTTGGATCCCTGAAGCCAAGAACACCCTGAGCGAGCCAAAGTGTGTTGTTCCACAGAGTGTTCTACATAGCATATACAAAACAGTTTTAACACAAATACAGAATAATACATGAAATAAAGGAAGGGTTTCTTCCAAAGTCATGTTATCACAAGTTATGAAAGTCGTCAAACTGTTTTCAGCCAAGAGGCACTTGTGAAAATAGAAATAAAAACACATTCATTTTTACAAATCTAGGTTAGGTTATATCAGGGATTTCAACAGAACAGTGCACCGGACTTATTTTGATGCCTCGTGGGGTTGTAGCTCAGGGCGACCACTTGTGGGTGCTCTTCTTCCATATGGCAGCACAGTTGTCTTAAATTCATTCTCCTTCTCTCTGGTATCAATTTAATTGTCACGTGAAGTCTTAGTGTAATATCCTTTCCATATAGAACCTGGGGAAAGAGATTTGATTTATTTTAATGTAGAAATTCCATGGCTTGATCAGGAAGACAGGCTGCCTTGATCAAGTCCTTTTGAATAATAATGGAGAGGGTTAACTTGCAGATCTTGCTCATTGTCAGCAGAGCATGAACAGCATGAGGACATTTCACTGTTAGCTTTTGGTCAAGTACCAGTCCAACAACCATTTTTACTGCCAGATAAATTGTGTGAATGCTCTCAAACATGGCCCAAAACCCTGAGCTACATGGTCCAATTTTGCTGAGTAATGGCCCACTGGATGTTGCTCACCATTATGATCTTTTGTCAATATAGCTGTCATGAAGCCACTACATTCAATTGACAAACAGAGTGAATGGATTCTCAATGTTAGGAATACCCATTGCAGGTGCTTCACACAGGGATTTCTTCAGCACTTTAAATGCTGATTGTGCCTTATCATTGAGGGCAATTATCTCCTTTGGATGAGGATTCCCTTGAAGAGGTTCAAACACTGGCTGAGCTAATTCAGTGTAGGCATCCACCCATGCACGGCTGAAATTACTTAGTCCCGCCTTAGCTCCGCCCTCTTGTCAGTGTCTCTTTGTAGTCCTGCCCTCTCGTTACTGTCCTCAGGTGTTCCTTGTCAGTGCTCTGTATATATAGTCCCTTTGTTTCAGTGTTCCCTGGTTGGTTTGTGTGTGTGTAAATGTGTGTTTCTCTTTCTCTGTGTCTACCATGTCTAGCCCTGTTCTCAGTTGTCTGCCTGTTCCTGATTCGTTCGTGTGGTTAGTTTGTGAAACTCCTTGCTTGTGTTTGTGTTGTTTTTGGTCCTGTTAAATAAAAGATTCCTTGCGTTTATGTCCACCTCCCTTGTCTGTCCTGCCCAACCATGATAGAAGAACCGAACAGCTAAAAATGGACATAGCAATGAATCCGTTTGCTAGGTGTGCGATTAGGCGCACTCCATTCAGTTCGGGTCCTGACACTTCAGCAGGGTATGTTGTGGAGGCTAAAGAGTCCTCCACACCCCGTAAACAACGGAGTCGGCGGAAGCAGCGTGCTGCAGTTTTCCCCTCGCCAGAGGACTGCCCCTTCAGGTCCGGGGAAGATTTTGGGGGGGTTGCTGAGGGTTGGTGCTGTTAGCCTCGAACCTCAAGGCAGAAGAGGTGAAGGTGTTGATCCAGTGAAGGTGGCGTCCCATGCCGCTCCTGATCCAGTGAAGGTGGCGTCCCACGCCGCTCCTGATCCAGTGAAGGTGGCGTCCCACCCCGCTCCTGATCCAGTGAAGGCGGCGTCCCACGGCGCTCCTGATCCAGTGAAGGCGGCGTCCCCCGCCAATTCTGTTCCTGTGCTGGTGGCGTCCCCCACCACTTCTGTTCCTGTGCCGGCGGCGTCCCCCGCCGCTTCTATTCCTGTGCCGGCGATGTCCCCTACCGCTTCTATTCCTGTGCTGGCGGTTTCCCCCGCCAGTTCTGTTCCTGTGACTGTGGCCCCGGCCGCTTCTCTTCGTGTCCCTATATCAGCCCTTAGGACTTCGTCCCTTTGTTTCAGTGTTCCCTGGTCGGTTTGTGTGTATGTAGATGTGTGTTTCGCTTTCTCTGCATCTCCCATGTCTACCACTGTTCTCGGTTGTCTGTCTGTTCCTGTTTCGTTCGTGTGGTTAATTTGCGAAACTCCTTGCTCGTGTTTGTTTTGTTTTTGGTCCTGTTAAATAAAAGATTCCTTGCGTTTATGTCCACCTCCCTTGTCTGTCCTGCCCAACCGTGACAGCTTTTCAATAATAGCTTCAAAATAATCAATCATTAGCCACCAGTTTCCATTAGATTTATTCACTGGCCACACACTGCACTATTAGATACACTTTGGGTTTTGATGGGAACCCTTCAAGCATTAAGCTGTTCAATGATTGGTTTGATACCATCAATTGAGTCTCCATTAATTGGGTATTGTCTGGTGCAAGGTGATGCTGCTCCCGGCAGATGAACTGCAGGCATGTTCAAAAGCCCACAATAATTTTTATCTGTTGACCGCATTGCTCTGAGATCATTTTTCCATAGGCTTCTCAGTAGCTAGGTGACCTTGCCTTCTTCAATACACAGAGTTAAGTTCAAATGCACCAATGCATCCAAGCCCAGTAGGCAATAAATTCCACCTACTCAAATGCTAGTTTTCATGTTGTAAGGTCCAATTGTCATCATAACAGGCTGGGTCTATTTAATGCTTATATTTCCACCACCAACTGCCGTAGCCTTAATGCAGGGATTGGTTCATGGCAGGTTAAGTTGTTTTGATAGTTTTGAAGTGATAGTTATTTTAGCGCCAGTATCTAAAAGGAAGTTCATGTCATGATTGTTGATAGTTGCACACACATAAAAGCCTTCTGCATTTTGTTGTAAGGCTGCTAGCAGAGGCTGCAGAGAAGGATCATCTAGTTTCCTTGAAGTGCTGAATTCATCAGGTCTGCTCTGGAGACAGTTGTTTGACCTTTCCAATAAGGTCATCAATCATTAGAAGTTGCATTTTGTTGATCTTTGAACTTCAATGTTCTTGTTTTCCATAGTAATGACTGTGTTGTAATGACTGTAATGACAGTAATTCCACAGTTTCTGTATTTCTTCCCTTTCTTGTTGGAAAAATTACCATTTGCCTGAGGGTCTCCTTGTTCACTTGTTTTCCCTTTACTTCCCTGGGACTGCTTTGCATTTGCAGGTCCACTAAGCTTCAGCACTCTAATTCTCAGTTCTTGAGCCATCTCAATATCACATGCCCATTGTACAACATCTCCAAACCTTTTGTTCGTTCATCCCATCCTGTGTATTGTGTTTTCAGAGCAACAGCAATTTCTGGTCTCAAGCCATTGATAAATCCACTCCTAAGGGGAGGGGCAATGATTTCATCCAGAGAGTCTGACTCAGTGTTGATAGAAGCATGCTTGAAGAAGCATATTTGTTTAAATCGTTCTTCATAGTCTCTTACTGTTTGGTTGACATTCTGTGTACCTTAGGCAATTTTGTTCCAGTCAATCTCTTCTGGTTTCAGGGCTATCAGAAAGAGTCTGATAGATTCCCATCCTTCATCACAACTTTCATCCTTGGTTCCTACAACATGATTCACTTGATCAGGTAACTATGTCCACTCTGCCTTTCAACAGGACACACAAGATCATCACACCATCAAAAGGATTAAGATGATAAATATGCTTCAGGCATTTTAATGTCCCATGATTTTTTTGGGCTTCTATAAATATTTGGCAATGTTTTTGACTATTTGTCAATCAAATCAGGAGTGGGAGGTACCTGGTTTTATAACATACTTTCTTTCTCCTTTGAACTTGTAGTCTAGATGCTTGTTCTAATCCCTCATCCCCTTTTTGTTTTGCCTGAGATGATGAACCTCCTCCAGCATCTTCATCAACAGGGTCAGGTTTTGGATTTGGTTGTGGATGAGTATAACTTTAATCACTTTGAACTGTGATTGTTTTATGCTTTATCTTGATTCGAGCTAGTCTTTTAGCCTTAGCATCAGATTTCATTGGTTTCACTTTGACTGAGACTGTGTGAGTATGAGAACTGGAAATTTGATCCTCCTCAGATGATTCTGAATAAGATTCAGTGTCAGTGGATTCATCATGTGAATCTTCTGAATCACTTTAAAAATCAGCACGAAAAGCCATCTGAGCTGTTAGTTCCTGATGCTCACAGATTGCTGCCTCAGCTTGTTTAAGTTCTTTGATTGGATACAAGGGTTTCTGATGCATCTTTTTTGCTCCTTTGATGATCGGTATTGAGCAGTGAAATTGTCAGGCATTTTGGATGCAGCAGTCACCAGGTTAGCTTCTCTCACCACTTGTTTCAACTGAGAAATTTCTGATTTCAGCCTATTAACGTCAATGAAAAGCTCATTTTTTTTACCCTTTGCCTGTTCTGCTTTGATTTAATTTTTCTGTAGGTGCAGAACCATGTTTCTCAGTAGTTGGTCTTTCAACAACTTTAGAAATTTTGTTTTTTTACATTTCAACTCTGCCCTGCTCCATTATAGTTAACACAGAGACAAACACACAAAGTGAGAGAATCAGGAATGGAGGGTGAAAAGATAAGACTTGCTAAGAGCCTAGAAGGCTGGGTAAAGCAATAACATGTGCACCACAATTTAATTTAACCCCTCATATTTTCTCCACAACACTGAGACAAACACTTCTATAATAATTTCAAACAGAAAACAGACATATATATTTACAAATAAAGTAGGCCTAAATATTTACAAGTATTATACTCAAGTCATTTCCAGCACCCCATGTGAGGAAGAAAACCACAGTTACAGCTTTCACGTTGAACAGCAGCCATAGTCATATTATCACTTTCTCGTTGCATAGCCACCATAACTGAATTAAATTTACTTTGTAGTCATTCCAACCTCTAAGCTGTTAATCAATCCTTGGCATAACCAATGATACTTTTCAATCCTCCAAAGAGTTAATAAAGCTGAGGATAACACACTCATGTTTACATTATTACTTCAATAACCTCATAAAATGTAGTTGTAGTAAAATAATTATGCCCCACGTTGCTGCAGCATTAATACTACATAGTGGAGTCAATGATAATTCTTATTATTGAATTAATAATTTATTATTTAATTCATTGTGTTAAGCTTTACGTTTGGGAGCCATTAAGTAATATGTAGTGTCTTTACCAGTCCAATTTTAGCTTGGACAAATAGGTCATGTTGGATGACTTTACATATAGCAGAATTAGCTAGAATTAATTATAGTAATGAATACTAAAAGTAATAATTCTATACAAGAAAGGTGCACACACACAAACAAATAACCAAGGATTGGTTTTATCACACAACTGGTTTATTAAATGTAATATCAAATAATGAATATTGATGTCCCGCCTACATCCCAGGACTCCAATTCCCAGAACGCACCCAATAGTCACATGACTATCCAGCGGTCTCCCTCACCTGAATTCTAATCACGCACACCTGTTTGTTTCCCTATATATACCCCTATCACTGAATTGTTCTCTGCCGAGTATTGCCGTGGTTTATCCCAGCTTACAATGCATTCTCTTATTATCAGTCTGACGATTTCTTGTTGCCTACTTCTTGCTTGTTATTCCGGTTTACGTCTCCTGCCTCGTCCCTTTTGGTACTGTCTGTATTCTTCGGTTTTAGAACTCTGCCTGATTTTCGACTACGCTTTTCGCTTATTCTCTGAGGTACTGTTTGCTTCCTGTTTTTGAACCTTGCTTGACTTTTGATTACTCTTTTGGATTACGTCAATTACGACTCTCTCGCTCAACAACAACAGAGTCAACAGCTCCAACTTAAACAAGTGTTGGAGAGCGTGAACGCCCTTATAGCCCGTATTCCTGCTCCTAGCCCTAACCCTAGTCCTCCTATAGTGTCTGCTAGTTCTACTTCACGTTATCCTGTCAGTAAACCGGAGATTTTTGAGGGTGATCCGGCTAAATGTAGCTGATTTTTACTACAATGTTCTATATTTTTTGAGAATTCGCCTCCCAGTAACGATCATGCAAAAATCGCTTTTCTGATCTCCCATCTGTCTGGTAAGGCACTTGAGAGCCACCGCAATTTGGGACAATATTGTCAATAACACATACCCCGAATTTGTCACTACATTCCGTGAGGTATTTGACCATGCTACCGAGGGACGTCCCTGTGGTGAGATTCTTCTCACTCTTAAGCAAGGAGCTCGAACAGCATCCGCTTATGCGTTTGAGTTTCGGACTATTGCGGCTGGAAATGGGTGGAATGAACCTGCATTAATTAATGTTTTTCGGAATGGTCTCAATCCAGAGATACTTACAGAACTGGCTTGTCGCGATGACGGATTATCCCTGGATCAGTTAATCTCTTTATCCATCCGCCTAGACCAACTCCTGCAGAAACGGCCCCAGACTCCGTGTCAGAGACAAAACATTGTCAAGCGTCAATCCGTTCCTGGCTTTTCTTTCCGCCCGGTACAAAGTTCCAGTTAAACTCCCTGTCCTAGTCTTCCTCCGGATCCTATGCAGTGCGACACTATGCGGCTTTCTCAAGAGGAATGCCTGCATCGTCTCCACGGTGGATTAGGTTTATACTGCGGAGGATCTGATCATATTCAACGTGATTGTACACGACGTCCTCAGCGAGTCCCGACACAAAATCCGGGGAGGACTTCGTGTACAATCACGTTGAATATGATCAGATCCTCCGCAGTATAAACATAATAGCAGACTTCATATGCTAAAGTGGTGAGTGTACCCACAAAAGGGTTAATTTCAAAATCCTTTCTCATACCTGTCAAAGTGTACTGCCAAGGAACTTCTCTTGTCGTTCCAGCATTAATTGATTCTGGAGCCGAAGGAAACTTCATTCACCAAACCCTCATCACCCGGCTGAAAATCAAGACGAAACTGTTGTGCAAGCAAGTCCAAGTCCGAGCTTTTGATGGCCTTCCCATTGGAGGAGATGTTATCTCTCAAGGGACAGTTCCTGTTCAGCTCCAAACTAGTTTCCTGCATTATGAGTGGCTTTCGTTTCTGGTATTACCCAAGGCGGATTTTCAGATCATTTTATGATTACCATGGTTAGAAATTCATAACCCAGTTATCTCTTGGAGTCAGCGCGAGATTGTGTCCTGGTCCACCTTCTGTCAAACCAATTGTTTAGCCATTAATCACATTTCTATCCATTCCACTTCGGTGGAGAGCCCTGATTCAAATTTATCAGTACAAATTCCCTCAGAATATTCTCAGTACTCAGAAGTGTTCAGTAAAACCAAAGCTACAAAATTACCTCCACATAGACCATATGACTGTGCCATAGAACTCGTAGAAGGTGCTACTTTACCCAAATCACATATTTACCCCCTAAATTTGGAGGAGGAGAGAGTCATGGAGGAATATGTTGAAGAAGCTTTGACACAAGGGTTTATATGATCATCTAAGCCTCCGATAGCATCTGGGTTCTTCTTTGTCAAGAAAAAAGATGGTGGATTAAGGCCTTGTATAGACTATCATGCCCTGAACGATATAACTAAAAAAATTGCATACCCCCTACCCCTTATTCCGGTCGCATTAGAGCAATTTAGAGGTGCTACAATTTTCTCTAAGTTAGATCTTCGTAGTGCCTACAACCTCATTCAAATTAAGGAAGGTGACGAATGGAAAACAGCTTTTAGTACTACCAAAGGTCGCTATGAGTATTTGGTGATGAGCTATGGGCTGGCAAACGCTCCATCAGTGTTCCAGGAATTTATTAATGACATATTCAGAGATATGTTAGGAAAATTTGTAATAGCATATATAGATGACATCTTGATTTACTCCCCAGATGTCAAAACACACATAACTCAAGTCAGTCAGGTGCTTCAGCGTTTAAAGGAGAATAATCTTTATGTTAAGGGAGAAAAATGTGAATTCCACCAGCAAACCATTTCATTTTTAGGATATGTCATCAGTGTGTCTGGTATAGTTATGGACGACCGGAAAGTTGAGGCGGTAGTGAACTGGCCAGTCCCGAAAAATTTTAAAGATCTTCAACGCTTTTTAGGATTTGCAAATTTTTATAGAAGATTTATTAGGAACTTGAGTTCTATTGCAGCCCCACTTACTGCATTACTGAAGGGTAGTCCCCAACGGTTGTGTTGGTCTCCTCAGGCACAGGGTGCTTTTGACTGTCTCAAGACTGCTTTCACTACTGCTCCCATTTTAAAGCATCCAGATCCCGAACTTCCCTTCGTTGTTGAGGTCGACGCATCGGAGATGGGTATAGGGGCGGTACTGTCTCAACCTAGTGGAGAATTTCCTAAGTTACACCCTATTGCTTTTTTTCACACAAATTATCACCTGCGGAACAAAACTATGGCATCGGAGAGAACTTCTAGCACTAAAATTAGCTCTGGAGGAATGGAGGCACTGGCTAGAGGGTTCTCTACATCCTTTCACAGTTCTAACAGACCACAAGAATCTAGAATATCTACGTACAGCAAAACGAATGAATTCTCGGCAAGCCAGGTGGTCACTGTTTTTCTCTCGGTTTCGGTTCTCCATTACGTTCCGTCCAGGTAGTCGTAACCTTAAGGCTGATGCGCTCTCTCGTATAAATCAGAATGAATTAAGGGAGAACAGTGAACAATCCACTGATTTTATACTACCTCCTTCCTTTTCAGTGTCTGCCATTAGATGGGAATCAGATGAACATATTGAACAAGAAAATAGGTCTAAAGGGGTGCCTGAAGTATGTCCTGAAGGTAAAACGTATGTACCGCCTGAATTTAGAGATAGGTTGATTACCTGGGCCCATTCGTTCCTGTCATCTGGTCACCCCGGAGAGAGACGCACTACACAGCTTATTCTTGCACGTTATTGGTGGGGGACATTAAGAGCTGATGTGCATAAGTTTATTGCATCGTGTTCAGTTTGTGCCCAGTCAAAGACACCAAAAACTCTTCCTGCAGGTAAATTAATGCCTCTACTGGTTCCAGAACGTCCCTGGTCACACTTAGCACTTGACTTTGTCACAGACTTACCTCTATCTGAAGGAAGTACTACAGTACTCACTGTAATTGATCGGTTCTCTAGGGGGGTTAAGTTCATACAGTTTCCATCATTACCCACTGCCCTGGATACAGCTAAGGCTATTTACACACATATTTTTTGTCATTATGGAATTCCCGAAGATATCTTATCTGATCGAGGTCCTCAGTTTACTTCACATGTTTGGAAAGCCTTCTTTGAACATTTAGGAGTGAATGTTAGTCTTACCTCTGGATATCATCCCCAGAGCAATGGTCAGTGTGAGCGGGTCAATCAAGAACTGGGAAAAGTTTTACGTATGTATTGCCATGAGAATCTACAAGACTGGTCCCAATACTTGGTGTGGGCTGAAATAGCACAAAACTCCCTGGTGAACTCAACTACAGGACTCACCCCCTTTCAGTGTATTTTAGGTTATCAACCCCCGTTGGCACCCTGGACTGCAGTAATATCAGGAATTCCATCAGTGGACTCGTGGATGAGACGCAGTGAGGAGGTGTGGGAGGAAACTAATCAACACATCTCAGAGGCCCTTTTCCGATATAAGGAACAGGCTAATAAGAACAGATCGAGTTCTCCGTCATTCCAAATTGGGGAAAGGGTGTGGTTGGCTACTAAGGATATCAGGTTTGAGGGGAATTCCTTTCATGTGTCTCTCCTCAAACCTGTGGTTCCAGGTCCTTTGAATGAGTTGCTGCCCGACGATGTTCCACCCATGGCTGTTGACTTTGGAGACTCTTCTACATATGCTGTGCGTGAGGTGCTGGATTCACATAGACGTGGGGGGGTTCTTCAGTATCTTATTGATTGGGAAGGGTACGGTCCAGAGGAGCATTCGTGGGTACCTGCAAAGGACGTCTATGACCCAGGTCTCGTGTTGGCATTCCACTCTCGCTATCCTGAGAAGCCGGCTCCCCGTCCCAGAGGTCGCCCTAGAGGATCAATCTCCTTTCCCTCTCTGTCCCTTTCCACGTCTCGATCCAGAAACCCACGTCAGTCTCAGCCCTCCGCATGTGCAGTTGTCCCTAGCTCTGGTGACTCCGTTCCGCTGGGTGGTCATCGTCGTGGCCGTCCTCGTTCCAGGCCTCCTCCGGTGCCTTTGGGGGGGGGGTACTGTCACGCCTACATCCCAGGACTCCAATTCCCAGAACGCACCCAATAGTCACATGACTATCCACCGGTCTCCCTCACCTGAATTCTAATCATGCACACCTGTTTGTTTCCCTATATATACACCTATCACTGAATTGTTCTCTGCTGAGTATTGCCGTGGTTTATCCCAGCTTACAACGCATTCTCTTGTTATCAGTCTGACGATTTCTTGTTGCCTACTTCTTGCTTGTTATTCCGGTTTACGTCTCCTGCCTCGTCCCTTTTGGTACTGTCTGTATTCTTCGGTTTTAGAACTCTGCCTGATTTTCGACTACGCTTTTCGCTTATTCTCTGAGGTACGGTTTGCTCCCTGTTTTTGAACCTTGCTTGCCATTTGATTACTCTTTTGGATTACGTCAATAAACTGTTTACTGTGATCCGCAGGTCAGCTCTCTGTCCTGTCCTGACAATTGATATGGAATAAGAATATAATGAATGAATTACAGCAATACATGAGGGAGCAGGGAGATTAATATATGAGGAAATTTCTTCTGCTCAGAAAATCATTCTGAGGGAAATTGTGGCCTTCTTCTCCGTCGCTGATCCCGAAGCTCTTGTCACCACTTTGAGGGTCAGAGGTCTGAGGTCTTCTTCATGCTCTGGGCATGGCATTGAGCTTTGCTGGAGTTAATCTATAGCTTTCCTTAAACTATTGTTTTCTACTAGAAATAAAATAAAACTTCTGGTTGGAAGTTCTGGGTTTGTTTTATCTGAACCCTTCTTGAGGAGCCCAAGACTGTTTAAGAGAGAGCCATAAGAGTGTCCGATGCCTGAAGAGCTGGACTCTGAACTGTGAGCTCTAGAGAGAGCTGGGGCTCTCCCTTAACTGACTACTCTAGCTGAGATGCATTAGAGAGAGAAGTTCTTCTTTTTCTTTTCTCCTTTTTCTGCATTACCTTTTTTTCCGAGTGAGTTTTTTTGCACCACTGGGTTTTAACCAGTGTAATGGAAAAACGCAGATTAACACTAATGAGTAATGTTTTATAATAACTAATGACAAAAGATATGGGGTTTTGATTAATCTTGGTTAATTCTTAGTCATATAGTAGGCCTTAGTGCTTGAAGTTGTGGTTACGGTGACCTGTGAAAAATTACAGGCCTGAGCTGTTTAGAAGGAACTGAAGGACATTCTCACCATTTTTCCACCAATAAGGGAATGTTTGGGTTAAAACGTTGCTGGTGTACGTGACTGGGGCTCTATATGTATGACTTGATTTTGTTCAATAAACTCGTGAGATAAGAGAGAATCTTTGACTGTGTGTCTTATTCCTCTGTTCTCCCCAAATAATTCTTTGAGCAATAGACCTCGATTTTCCTTCCTGGAAATTAAAATTCCTGGATTAATTAAAATTTCCGTAACAATTTGGGGGCTCGTTGTCCGGGATATCTCGTGTGTCTGGTGTCTTCCGAGCGGGGGAAAAAGGCGGATTGAAAAGAGCAAATCCAGCCATCCACCAGAAGCCTCCAGAGTGAGGAGGTGGCTCCGTTCTGGGTCCACCGGCACCGCTGATATTGAATTTGACAAGGGCCTCAGCACCGCCTCTCCCACCGCAGTCACCTGCATTTCCTCCACCCGCCGAGACGCAACCAACCTCAGCCTCAGAACCTCCGCTTTCATCGCAGTCAACTGCATTTCCTCCACCCGCCGAGACGCAACCAACCTCAGCCTCAGAACCTCCCCTTTCATCGCAGTCACCTGCATTTCCTCCACCCGCCGAAACGCAACTAACCGCTCAACAACAACTGCAGACTCCGCCAAGGGACCCTCCCTTTCAGGCAGCGCGAGAGATAAGGGTGAAGGAGGACGAGACTCAGGAGGGAGAAGAGCCACTGTTCCCAGGCTCTCCCCCTCCAGACATGCCTGAGAGAATCACAGAGACAAGCGTAAAGCCCAAAGCCAGAAAAATGGAGATTGCTCCACTAAGCATGAAACTCCGCTCCAGGGACAACGACGACGAGGACAAGATTCCCGGCCTAGTCGAGACCATGAACCAGTTTAGCATGCCGATGCTTGAGGTTCCAATGGGTGAGACCATCGGACAGGTGTTCAGACCATGGACTTTTGCTGAGATCAAAGAGGTGGCCGCTTCTCTCCCCGAGGTGACAGATGGGGGTTAGGAATTCTGCAAAAGCCTCAAACAGTTCTGTGAGACTTTTTGTCCAAGCCTGCATGAGCTGGGAAGAGTGCTGGCTGTACGGATGGGAGTTGACTGGACGAGAGTGCAAGGAGATCTCAAGACTGGAGTGGACATTCAACCCAGCAGGACAGAATTGGGTCAGGCGTATCTCACCAAATTTGATGCATTTTGTCTATGCATCAAAGGGAGGTATCCGCACCACCATGACCCGCGACAAATTGCAGAGTGTAAGCAACAACCAGGCGAATCTGCGCGGTCATTTCTTTCCCACCTCCTGGAAGTGACAAAGAAACATGGAGGCGGCGGACCACCAATGGAGGAGTGGGAAACTGCGAACATAACAGCCTGGGAAAGTCAGCTGAAATATCACTTCGTGTGCGGATTACGCCTAGATCTACGTGTCTGTGTTGAAACCAACTGTTTAGATGTGGACGTGGGCCAGCTCAAAGAGGTGGATAAGTATGCAGCGCATGCTGAAAAAGTTCTGAACGCCAAGAGAGATAAACAACGAGAAAAGGAGGAGCGCAGATTGGTTGATGCACAGCTGGCATTGTGGAAGCAGGTATCGGACCACAATCAAAGAGGTGGGGGATGGCGTGGAGGCCAAGGCAGGGGGAGAGGATACGGAAGAGGCTATGGCAGAACTAGGGCAGGTGCAGGGTGTTTCGCCTGCGGAAGCCCTGAGCACCTCATAAGAGACTGTCCCAACAGACATGGAGATGAGAGACAAGCCCTGCAAGCAATGGAGCCTTTCGACTGAGAGGAGGCCTTGGGGGTAGAGGAGCTGGACAGGGATGGAGTGCCTGGACGAACATCAGAAACGATAAGTGAACAACTTTTATTATTAACACAAACTAATGCTTACACAGCCAATACTGGTTTGGTTTTCATTTAAGGGTAAAATGTGGACGTGGACACGCCTGCCCCAGGGGTACGCGGAGTCTCCAACCATTTTTAATGCGGCCCTTAAGGCTGATTTGGAAGATTTTGTTTTCCCTGGGGGAAGTGCACTTGTACAATATGTTGATGATTTGTTGGTTTGTTCACCTCATGCAGAGACATGCAAAGAAGACACAATAGCGTTGTTGTGTTTCTTAGCAGAGAGGGGACACAAAGTCAGTCAGAAAAAACAGGCAGTTTGCCAAATTCCGAAACTGTACTGTAGACAGTGGATTCTAAATTATGCAGAGCGAGAGGCACCATTATCTGCTCTAATTCATGGGAAAGGATTATCCACTCATGACAAATTTGAATGGACTCCTGAAGCTGATTTTGCTTTCACAGATTTGAAAACTGCTTTAACACAAACACCTACTTTGGGTTTACCAGATCCTGACAACCCCTTCTTCTGTGTTGCTGCAAGAGCATGGGGGTCGTAAGCGCCCAGTGGTGTATTTCTCTAGCAAACTTGATTCTGTAGCACAAGGGTTGCCTAAGTGTCTGTGTGCAGTAGTGGCAGCAGAGAGAGCAGTTTTAGCTTCCCGAGATATTGTGTGTTACAACCCTCTGACATTGTTGGTTCCACATGCAGTTTCAATGATTTTGTTGGAGCAGAAAACATCTCATTTGTCAGCAGCGAGATGGTTGCGGTATCATGTTATGCTGCTCGATTCACCCAGTGTCACTATTCAGCGTTGTACCATTTTAAATCCAGCAACCTTACTCCCTACATCAGATGATGGAGAACCTCATGACTGTTTAGCAGCCATTTCACAGTTGTGATCTCACAGGCCTGATTTGACTGATGTTCCAATTCATAACGCTGATCTCAATTTGTATGTGGACCGATTTACGTCTCGCGATGACTGCGGAAAAAACAGAGTGGGATTTGCAGTTGTAACCTTGCATGAGTGTTTGTGTTCTGGCAGGCTTTCAAGTTCTCTATCAGCGCAGGCAGCAGAATTGGTGGCTCTCACAGAAGCATGCAAACTGGCTGAGGGTAAGACTGTAAATATTTGGACTGACTCCAAATATGCATATTCCTGTGTGTTTGATTTTGGAATGATATGGTCCTACAGGAATTTTCTGACATCCACAGGGAAACACATTGCACATCACACATTGGTGGCAGCATTATTAAAAGCACTCCTGTTGCCAAAAGCTGTTGCTGTGATTAAATGCCAGGCTCACACAAAAGACACTTCAGAAGTGGCACGGGGAAATGCTTTTGCAGATGAAGCAGCGAAGAAAGCAGCTGATAATGACCTAATGTTTTCTCTTTTCCAGGAATCCTGTGTTCCGGAGCACCACCCTCTCAGTCTCTCACACACAGAACTAACCTCGCAGACCTCAGAGGCAGAGCGTTCTGCTTGGCGCAAAGCAGGCTGTGTTTTCAAGGATGCTGTTACACTGACTGTAGGTGAGTGTCTCATATATAATCCTATGATTTCTCTTTTAAACACAGTGTCTAAAGCCCTATTCATGTGTGATTAGTTTTACATGAGGATTTGTGATAATGTTATTATTATCAGAGATTCTAAAAATCCCAGCAAAGTCTCTAAGTGAATGACTCTGTATTTCTGTGGTGGGAAGGCAGTGTGTAAACTATGTAGCCCCTTCCACCTCTGTCCTTCACAGAAAGGTCAGTTATTTCATGAGAATCAGCCATAAATATTAGAGAGATCTTGAGCTGAAATTACATTACCCTACCTCCATATTTAAAACTAATCCGGTTTGTAAAGGGTTTAAAAACCAGTTGAATTCTGGGATCTGGTCATAATTCCACTCACATTGTAAAGGGAAATCAGCTCTGATCTCTACATCATTTCATATCAACAGTGAAACCTAAGCCAACATTGAGAGTGGAGCCTCAGAGCACTGTCTACACTGGAGACACAGTTACTCTGATCTGTGAACTGCAGACAGCACACACTGGATGGAGGTTTGTCTGGTTCAAAGGCACTCAATTAGTAAAACTGAAAGATGCAGATGGAGACAGAGTCAGTGTAACAGTGTCCAACACAGGAACACAAGAGTATCAATGTGTAGCACTCATAGGACAGTACTATCAATCAGAGTACAGTGATCCAGTCAAGATTTCAGTGAGAGGTGTGTTACAGATTCAGTTTCTTCACAAACGGTTGACTGAAAATATACTAAAATGGTCAGCAGGGTCCACTTCACCTCTACCCTGTGTCTGGTGACATCACAACACACCCTTAATGTGGATCTTGTGGGTGGTGAGCTCACACAATCTCACAAACTGCTCTTTTGGGCTGAGACCAGCCAGTTTCTGTGGTCTGTCCAACAATCAGGTGCTCACCGTTAGAGACAACCTCAGGTCTGGCTCCAGGGGAGGTCCCATTCACCCTCTCCTGGGCAGAGTACATACTGTTCTTTCTGTACTTTTCACAGGTGTGTTTTTTGGATTGCATTTCCTCTGAAGACATTCAGAGGTGTACACTGACTGACACAAGTTCATATGTTAATTTCAATTATATATCTGTACATATATTTTATTTCTTACACCTCTTCCCTTCTTTAACAAGTAACTATTTACATTCAGATAAAGAAGAATGCCTTTGTTTCATTCTCATCTCAATGAAATCTGGTCTTAAAGTCTTAGAATAGTTAACTCATTGTTAACAGGGTGTCGTCATTTCCGGCTGACAGTTCGCGCGCTCAGTTTGTTTGTTTGCTTGCTGCTGTTTAGTACTGTTCCTAAGCTCTTTACTTAAAGTCTTTACTGCTAATACCTTGTTAACTTATCCTTATTAGTTGTGCTTAGTGTTAGTTGTACACTGTTAATACCACTAACATTTTATTATTGTTGTTTTCATATTAATAACTTCTCTCAATTAATAACTCCTTCTCTCCTGATTATGGCGACCGCGGAGGAGCGATCTCTCTCCAGGCTCAGCACGAAGCTCGAGCAGTTGGGCCGCCGAATTCAGCGTCTCCTGGAGAAGCAGACGGAGTTCCAGCGGGAGAAGACGAGGCTCGAGGCCGCCCGCGATGCCTCCTACGCGGCCGTTGGCACGCCAGCTCCTCCATCGCGACGGCTCCCCGGGACGGCCATCTTCACTCCAGCCCCGAGCTGGGAGCGTCAGCGTGGGCGTGGGAAGCCGAGGTCGTCTCCCCCTCTACCGCAGCCAGTCTTCACCTCTACTAACCGGTTTGAGGTGCTCAGCTCCTGGCCCTCACCTGCTCCGGAACCGGCACCGAGAACTAAACAGGGCAGTGTTCTTATCATCGGTGACTCTATAGTCAGACATTTAAGAGTCTCAGGCACAAAGAGTAACGCTAGTGTGTCCTGTCTTCCAGATGCTCGTGTCCTGGATGTTGCCAGGTGACTTACCTCAGCGCTGCGGCAGCGTGAGGATCTCGGCACCGTCGTTCTCCACGTGGGGACGAACAACACTTCCGCCCGCCGCAGCGAGGTCCTGAAAAAGCACTACCGTTCGCTTCTGGATACCGCTCGGAAGAAGACGGAGGCCAGGATCGTCGTCTCCGGCCCCTACCCACCTACAGACGAGGATGTGAGGCGTACAGCAGGCTCTTCGTACTCCACTCCTGGCTCCGGGTTTGGTGTGGCACTGTCGGCGTGGACTACGTCGACCACTGGGAGTGTTTTCGGGAACGTCCTGCCCTCTACCGCCGGGATGGGCTTCACCCTAGTCATCTAGGTTCTGCAGTTCTCTCTGGGAACATCGAGGATGTTCTTCGCCAGGCTTGACTAACCCCACCCACCAGCACAAACCAGGCAAGTAGATTACACAGCAAACAGGTAAGTGATTTTAAGGATACACTTACAGATAATGGCCATTTGTTTGCCCATAGTAAGGGTATATCTACAAAGCTTGCTTTAAGAAATATAAAAATTTGTTACAGTATCAAGACTGTGTCTGTCCCCCGAATCAAACTTAAACCCAGAAAATATCAAACAGCGTGCCCCAATAACCTAATCACTATTAAACCATCAGAAACAGAGGGTAGTATCATCCCCACAGACCTAAAGTTTGGCCTACTCAATATAAGAGCACTTAACTCTAAAGCAGTCATTATACATGAAATAATAATGGATCAGAAACTTGATGTTTTATGCCTTAGTGAAACTTGGGTCAGAAATGATGAATATTTAGCACTAAATCAAGCCACTCCTACAGGCTATAAATATGTACACAGCCCCAGACTGACAGGCAAAGGGGGTGGATTATGTATAATTTACAAAAATAATTTAATTATTCACCAAAAACCTGGTTACAACTGTACTTCCTTCGAAATTATGTACATTAACATAATTAACCCCGCTACAAATAAGAACACTATCTCCTTATTAAACATTTATAGACCACCAGGGCCCTATTCAGAATTTATAAAAGAATTTGGTGAACTAGCTGCTAATTTAGCAGTGTCCTGTGATAAGTTAATAATTGTAGGAGACTTTAACATTCATTTTGAGAAAAGTGATGATCCCCTAAAAAAGGCGCTCACATCAATCATAGATTCTGTTGGTTTCACACAAAATGTATCAGGTCCTACTCATTATTGTAATCACACACTAGACTTGGTTTTGACCCTGGGCACGACCATAAAAAACCTAAATACACTCCCTCAGTCTTCCACGGTCTCAGGCCACTACCTAATTTCATATGAACTGAGTTTAGATATTAAAAAATGTACATGCCCACATTATTATCTAAAGCGCTCACTAACCCCATCTACAGCCCCTAAATTTACTGAAAACATCACTGATTTATTGACCTCAGTCAGTAGTCCAGCAGACCCACTGGAGCTGGACAGACTAACGGACTACTTAGATAACACTCTTCGATCAACTTTAGATAGTGTAGCACCGCTTAAGCGTAAAAAGCTACAACAGGAAAAACTCGCTCCCTGGTATAATGAAGAAACACTCTCCCTAAAACAAACCGTAAGGAAATTAGAGCGGAAATGGCGGTCGACTAAACTGGAAGTATTTCACTGTGCCTGGAAAGACAGCCTTATCCAATATAGAAGGGCACTCGTCAATGCACGTTCAGCATATCTGTCCTCACTGATTGAAAATAATAAACACAATCCTAGAGCACTCTTTAATGTAATCTCTAAACTTACAAGCAATCGGGCAGCTACTGATCCACAGATCCCAGCCATTCACACCAGCAATGCTTTTATGGACTTTTTTAACAATAAGATTGAAAATATTAGACAAACAATAAATACCATATTACTAAATCCAGCCTGTCTGTCATCTGGTGTGGATGATATAGAACAAAACATAGAAGAAAGACTAGAGGACTTTGACTCACTACCACAGCTAGAACTGGAGAAAATCATCTACTCGTCAAATTGTATGACCTGCACACTTGATGCAATACCAACAAAACTATTTAAAGAAGTATTACCAGTCATAATCAATCCCATTTTAACAATCATAAATTCGTCCCTTAGTCTAGGTCACATACCCAAAGCATTTAAACTAGCAGTTATTAAACCACTGATCAAAAAACCGAATCTTGATCCTAGTGTACTATCCAATTACAGACCCATCTCTAACCTTCCCTTCATATCTAAGATCTTAGAAAAAGTTGTGGCCCAACAACTTAGGTCATGCTTGCATAAGAATAACATATATGAAAAATTTCAATCTGGTTTTAGGCCACACCATAGCACCGAAACAGCTTTAGTTAAGATAACAAACGACCTTCTCGCCTCTGACCGAGGCTGCGTATCCATGCTAGTTCTACTAGACCTCAGTGCAGCTTTCGATACAATTGATCATACTATTCTGCTAGAAAGATTAAAAAACATGGTTGGAATAACAGGAACAGCCCTATCATGGTTTAAGTCTTACCTCACAGATCGCTATCAGTTTGTAAACGTAAATAATGTTTCTTCTACTCATTCAAAAATGAGATTTGGAGTTCCCCAAGGCTCCATTTTAGGACCTTTACTATTCATATTATACATGCTGCCACTGGGCAGAGTTATTAGCAGGCATGGCATTACCTTCCACAGTTATGCAGATGACACACAGTTATACATATCAGCCAAACCAGATGACAAACCTACACTAAAGAAAATGGAGGACTGTGTTAAAGAAGTGAAGCATTGGATGTCATACAATTTCCTTCTGCTCAACAGGGACAAAACCGAGGTTCTCCTTCTAGGTCCAAAACCTGCTATAAATAAGGTATCAGACTTAATACATAATTTTGACTTCCCTGTTCTCCCTAGCTCATCAGCTAAAAATCTGGGTGTTATAATTGATTCAGATCTATCATTTGATCAACATATAGGTAACATTACAAGAACAGCTTTCCTACATCTTCGGAACCTCGCTAAGTTAAGAAATTCCTTATCCCTCCCAGATGCAGAAAAATTAGTTCACGCTTTTATTACATCAAGATTAGATTATTGCAATGCACTTTTATCAGGATGCTCCAGCAGAAACTTGAGTAAACTCCAGTTAATTCAAAATGCTGCAGCCAGGGTCCTCACTAAAACTAGAAAATTTGATCATATCAGCCCAGTATTATCGGCCCTTCACTGGCTTCCAGTTAAATTCCGTAATGATTACAAAATTCTTTTACTCACGTATAAATCCTTACATGGTCTTGCCCCTGAATACTTGCAAGACCTCATCACACACTATGAACCAACAAGATTACTCAGATCTCAGGGCGCCGGCCTCTTACTAGTACCCAGAATTCATAAGACTTCAGCGGGGGGGGAAAGCCTTCTCCTACAAAGCCCCTCAGCTCTGGAACAATCTTCCAGCTAGTGTTCGGGACGCAGACACAGTCACTATGTTTAGGTCTAGGCTCAAAACACATTTGTTCAGTTTAGCCTTTGGCAACTAACCTCTGTCTAGTTTAAGGTTGTCATTTCAGGAACTCATGGACATGGAGAATCAGGGTAAACCTGGATGATGTGCTCACAATTTCTCTTGCTTGGAACGAAGGATGTCTTTGCCTGAGCTCCTTCTGGTTTCCCTACTCCTAGTCTGTTACAGTCAGATCCGTCACCACACTAAAAAAATATTCACATGGTCTTATTCTCTGCTGCACTCAACTAAATTAACTGCTTCCCTTTACTGTTTTACTGTTTTCTGAGAGAATGGTGGCCCACTGATGGAAGATTGTTTGCTGGATTCTCCTGCAGACCAGACCAGACCAGACCAGCTGCTCACCTTATTATTATTATTATTATTATGTAGCATAATGACACTTCATTGGTGATCATTTAAAATTCAATCTATAGTTTGATCAGAGGAGGATGGGTCCCCTTTGTGAGTCTTGGTTCCTCCCAAGGTTTCTTCCTCCAGCCTCGAGGGAGTTTTTCCTTGCCACTGTCGCCTTCCGCTTGCTCGCATTGGGCTTTGATTTAAATGTCCTGTTTTGAAACTGTGAAGCTGCTTTTGTGACAACGTCAGTTGTAAAAGGCGCTATACAAATAAATTTGATTTGATTTGATTTGATTCATTGTGACCACAATTTCAAAAATGTAGTCATCGACAGAGAAAGTGTTTTTTCCATCACATATACTTCATTTACCAGGTTTTCCCAGTCATCTATTACAGGAGGATCAGGAGTCAGCCACATCCTGGTTATGACATTTTTTATGACATTCAGATTAATAAAATGCCCCACAAATATTTCAACTAACCCATAATGTTAGGGATATCTCTCCAAGAACAGTGTATCAAAACCCAAAGGTAATCCTAAATTAAATGTTTTCCAGTTTTTAATGCAATTCTGTACAAAAGATGTTTCAGTTTCATGCACTCCCAAAATATAAGCCAATGGCCAGCCTACTGAACCCCACATAGTCTCTGACATATTTGGCTTTCTCCAGGTTTGTGCTTTGGTTTAATACAAAAACTAATTACACACTTCCACTTAAATTCCCTTGAGTTATATATGAAGTGATACATTTTCATTGAAGCTCACATATCCTAAGCCATATCCTTCATTGTTTTCTCAAAGTAAAGTCACAGCTGAAGGTAATGATAAAAGTCTTGATTTTCAAGGTTGTAAATTTTTTTAACAAACTGAATATATCTCAACTTGCCTTTTTCCACAATACTGCAATATGCTGTTATACCTTTGGTCAATCGCAAATTTAAACATGTGTCAGATTTGGTGTTTCCCTCCTTTCTTTTCTGTTCCCCTTTTGATTTCATTTGATTCTCATTCTCTTTCCCTGTTCTGTGTTTTGTTTACATTCTGCATGTTTTTTGTGATTTCCTTTGTGACTTTGTACGTTCTCTGTTACGAAATGTCTGTGTGTTTACCTCCATTTCCTCGTTCCTTGTGACACTCTATTACCTAGATATTGGGTGTGAACTCAGTGTCATAGACGCTCCAGCTAATTTAATAGTTTTTCTCAAATTATATTGCCTTATTATTTTAATCCAACATTTTAGTTGTGTTTCTATCAGAGGATTCTCTACAATGTCAACATTTTGAACTAATTCAGTGTTTCCTATTAGCGCCTGTGTAGGAGGATCTTTTATCAATAATGATTCATCCATCTTGCTCGATAATCAGGATTGCAGGATTGGAGAGAATTAGAGTCTTATTTCTGAAATGTAGTATTTATCCAGATTTGGTCGAGCCATATCTCTTTAGACTTTTGGGAGCTGTAAAGTCTGAAATTTTATTCTTAGTTTTCTTCCCTGCCTCATAAACCTGGAAATGATCTTATCCCATTCAGAAACAGCATTAGGAGGAATTTTAAAAGGGAGAGCGTGCCACAGAGAAAACATGGATGTATGTTCATCTTTATGACTTCAACCTGGTCCTTAATACCAAGAAATGAAGTCAAGCCCCATCTTTGAATATCTGTTTTAATATTTGCAGTAAGAGACCCCAAAATTTACCTCTGACAATTTAGAATGATCATTAGGTAAGGTAATACTGAGTGATGTTCCAGGAGTTTCAATTTTGCACAATAAACGCACTGTGACTGAAGATCATCTGTTATTACTCCACAAATTACAAGTAACCAAGCACTGCACTTACAAGACAGAGGTGGTGTGTCTAGACTTTTTCAACCAATGGGGAACAGATTCATTTTTTTAATTTGTGGATTTTATTTTGAACAGAGTAAAGAGTTATGGCTTAGTGATTACATTATATACTTTCTGTTTTGTAAACAAAAGAAAGCTGCAAGCATACCAGGAAGATGCTACGACTGTGAGGTGTCTGTGACTATGTTCAACTCGTTGACAGTTTATACACTTATCTGACATTACATTATTTAAAAATGTAGACACACTGACAGGTCAAATGATCGTTTCAGCTGCTGTAGGTCTGTATCTACAGTTGGATGAACTGGTTCTGTGGAGAGTCTAATGGGAATGGGTCAGTGAATGGTCAGTGCGTTAGTGAATAGAGCTGTATTTTTGACAGTGAGGTGAAACATCTGAAAAATACAAGATTGTACATATAATACAAATAATTTGTGTGTGTGTCTTACGCCTGTCTGATTCAGGAGCTTCATTCTCAGTCCTCAGTTTGCTCAGTAGTCTAATGGCAGTGTGTCCATATCTGCTGGTGTCCATCATACTGGGAATGAAATGCTACAGAGCTCGAGGTAAGAGCTCACACTCTTCATGTTTTTTCTGTAAAGCTCTAAAGAACCACTAAAAGGAACTGAGTAGGTGTGTTACACGCCATCAGCCTTGAGACATTGCTGCATTAAACCTACACTGAATCCTGACGTTATGTTCATCATTGTGTATTTCACAGCTAAACCAGATGAGATCATTACATGAGGCCTGACAGATGCTGGAGCATCTTACCACTGCTGACAACCACATTTATATTTTTATTTCCACTCCTCTGTGCGAAAAGCTCCTTCAACTGAAACGTATACACATCATAGGCCTTTTCTCACTTCCATTAATAACGTACAAAATTATTTTCCTATTTTAATAACCGTGTGCCTTGCTTATATTATTATATTCATAGCATAATGTAACAAACAATGCTCTATTCTATTTGTAAAAAGCTAAGGCAGTGGCAGTGTTAAACAAGAGTTTTCACAAATGTATTAATGTATTTGTAAATGGATCAATTTACATTTGAGAAGCTAAAACTGATCATTGTTAATTAGTGTGATTAATCATTTATTCACTGTTATTGTTGTTAATGGTGTTTTTCATATGGTGTGTTTCTTGTTCTACTCAGGGTTAGTTTTTTATTTTATAAAAAAATGCTGAACTGTATTAATAAGTGTAAATACTCTTTACTGTGTCTAAACTGAATAAATGAGTTGTTCATGGTATTTCAATCTTCAGTTAATAACTCTCTACTGTTTTAAAACCAGTAGCAGCTTTTCAGCATCAGACGTTACCGTCTCACTCTTGTTCATGAGATCAAGGCGAACTGACAGCAATTACTTACACACTGTAGTTTTTAAAAAATAGTCTATTTAAAAACTTTGTTAATATGATAGAGAGAAATCTCTAGTCTACATGAGTCACTCAGTCATCGGAACACATCTTGGAGTATGATGATCTACTCTCTCTGACTTTACATCTACAAGGTGGACCACTGCGTTCGGTGTGTCTAACAGAGTGGACAGAGAGTGGACACAGTGTTTAAAAACTCAGTCTATTTAGGGGTGGAGCGTCTGTGGCTGAGTCTACATTCAAGTGTAAAGTTGATAGAAGTTAAAGTGTAAAGTGAAAGGCTTCACCTGTTGGGTCACCAGAGACCAGCTTGAGGTCATTATCCACGCACATGCCCATCAAACACACTGCCACTAATGAGAGTGACTCCACTCTTCAATAAAATGAATCCACACTGAACCCTGCTCTTTACTGTAGATCAGCACAAAGGAGAGGGGGACACTTCTGGTCCCAAGTGTACACTCTTAACAAAAATGGTGCTACAAATGGTTCTTTGAGTGACATCATAGGAGAAGCACTTTGGGTTCCACAAAGAACCATGTTTGTTTAAGAGATGTGTGTGTGAAGAACCTTTTAAAGGTTAAAAAAAATCCATCAATCGATCTTAAATTTCTTTACCCACGTAAAGTTATTAGCAAAAAAGTTTTTTTATGGAAACAACAGTGGTTGGAGAGTATGTAGCTCTGTACTGGATCTTTTTGGTCCACGTTCCTACAGAAGGGTTCCAGGGGTCAGTCCTAATCTTCTTGTAGATTACCTATATTCTATTCTGATCATTCATTACGTTTATGAGATTATTTTTAAGTTGCAAGAGCTTTTTCAATATTTTTTGCTGCTGACCCAGGTTTAACTGGAAAGTCAGCAAGATTAAAAATTAAATCTGATCATTTATTTCTTGCCACCTTTGGACCCAAAAGCAGGACCTCTGTTTTGTTGCTGTTTAGAAGGAGGAAGTTCTGCAACATCTAGCCTTTCACGTCTTTTACACAGTCCTCTATTTTCTTTAATCTGTGTTTCTCAGTGGGCTTGGCTGAAATATACAATTGCGTGTTTTCTGTTCACAATTGCCTGGACCCAGCTCTGGATTGTCTGCAGCTGTTTACAGTACTCTGCTGACTAACTACAAAATTATGTGTTATGCTGCAAGAAAGTAAGGCAGCACCCTCCCACATGGGATGGATAACATCCCTATCTATAAGACCAGGCTTGCCCTCAAAATGTAACCAATTGTCTATAAAACCCACTTGATTTTCAGAACACCACTTGGACATCCAGCAGTTTAATGCCTTAGTCTGCTGTAAGCTTCAGCGCCGCGCCCCATTGGGATGGGACCAGAGCAGATTATGGCATCGAACGTTGTTTGGGCCAGTTTAATCACCTCTCTAATATTACCCTTACTTACCTCAGACTGCCGCAGACGAATATCATTGGCTCCTACATAAATGACTATCCTCGAATATCTCCTATTAGCTAAGGTTGCCACTAATGTCCGGTGCTCTGGCTCCCTGTAAACAGCTAACTGTTACTGCTGGTGCCCCTAACGGAGTCGAAATTAGCTACTCCTCAGCAGTTGCTTCGCTGAGTGGTGCCTGTTTGACATGCGAATCAGAGGAACATGGTGTCCCAGTGCTAGCTTTGGCCTCAGCGATAGCATCATCCTTAGCTTTCCGACTATGATGCCAAGATATCACCCATTCACCCTGGCATTTCAGGTACTTACTGCTTTTGGTAGATTTATGAACTTACACAAGAAACGTTACTGCAGGAGCAGGTGGAAGTTTTAGTGCCTCTGTAATAAATGATCCTGTGGAGATAATCTATAAAATAGATCTATGGATGGTTAGTAAGTGGTAAAGACAAAAATAAGTACAGAAATAACAGTAGAAACAAGTAACAGGAAAACCAGGGCAAGCAAAACAGCTTCTTCTAAACAGGTACAGGAACGTCTGACTTCTTAGCGTATGGGCCTGATCTCATAACAGCTGATAGCTCACTCAGTCTGGTACTGGACACAGACCTGGGTTTGGATTTGGAAGCAGTTCATTAAAATACCAGCTGGTGTTTGCATTGTTTAGAAGTTTTATGAACTGAGCAGTAGAAACAGTATAAAATATTTTGAATTAAATGTTTTTACAATAATATAAAATGTATTTTTCCCTTCTGCTGTAAAATGACTTTAGGACAGAGGTTCTCAGACTTTATCGACCAAGGGTCACTTAAATTGAATGCAGAGGTGCGTGCGTTGCTGAAGGCTAGAGATATCGCTTTAAAATCAGGCGATAAGGCGGCCCTGAGAACAGCGAGGGCCAAACTCTCCAGAGCTATCAGAGAGGCAAAGCGTGCACACGGCCAGATCATTCACAGCCACTTCCAGAGCAGTAGAGACACTCGGCGCATGTGGCAGGGCATCCAGAGCATCACCAGCTACAAGACTACACTACCTGCTTGTGACAGAGATGCTTCCCTACCAGACGTGCTGAAACATTTCTACGCATGGTTTGAGGCACAGAACAACGGAACGGCGAGAAAGTCAACCCCTTGTCCCAGCGACCAGGTGCTGTCTTTTACTGCAGCCGACGTGAGGACAACTCTATGCAGAGTCGAACCGCGGAAAGCTGCTGGACCAGACAACATTCCTGGCAGAGTGCTCAGAGAATGTGCAGACCAGCTTGCTGATGTCTTCACTGATATCTTCAATACCTCTCTTAGCAGTGCCGTTGTTCCAACATGCTTCAAGAACACCACCATCATCCCGGTGCCTAAGAATTCTTCTGTGTCCTGCCTCAATGACTATCGTACCATTGCACTCACACCTGTCATCACAAAGTGCTTTGAGAGGCTCGTCATGAGGCACATCAAAACCCTACTTCCCCCCACACTGGACCCTCTACAGTTCGCGTATCCTCCTAACCGTTCAACGGATGATGCCATATCCACCACGCTCCACCTGGCACTCACCCACCTGGACAAGAAAGACACTTATGCCCGAATGCTGTTCATAGACTTCAGCTCAGCATTCAACACCATCATTCCTCAGCACCTGATGGGGAAGCTGAATATACTGGGCCTCAACACTTCTCTCTGCAACTGGATCCTGGACTTCCTGACTGGGAGACCTCCAGTCCGGATCGGTAGGAACACCTCCAGCACCATCACACTGAACACTGGAGCCCCCCAGGGCTGTGTGCTCAGTCCACTGCTGTTCACACTGCTGACCCATGACTGTGCAGCGATGCACAGCTCAAATCATATCATTAAGTTCGCTGATGACACGACTGTGGTGGGTCTCATCAGTAAGAACGACGAGTCAGCATACAGAGAGGAGGTGCTGCGGCTAACTGACTGGTGTGAAGTCAACAACCTGTCTCTGAACGTGGACAAAACCAAAGAGATGGTTGTAGACTTCAGAAAAACAAAGGGTGAGCACTCGCCGCTGAACATCGACAAGTCTGCTGTGGAGATTGTCAGGAATACCAAATTCCTTGGTGTTCACCTAGAGGATGATCTCACCTGGTCCACCAATACCAGTAACATCAGAAAGAAAGCCCAGCATAGCCTCTACTTTCTGCGTAGGCTGAGGAAGGCGCATCTCCCCCCTCCAATCCTCACCACTTTCTACAGAGGACTCATCGAGAGCATCATGACCAGCTGCATCACTGTCTGGTTTGGAAACTGCACGGTGGCAGATTGCAAGTCCCTCCAGCGGATCGTGAGGACAGCTGAGAAGTTTATCGGTGCGTCTCTTCCCTCCATCACAGACATCTACACCACTCGCTTCACCCGCAAAGCACTCAGCATTGTGGGAGATCACACACACCCTTCACACACACTCCTCAACCTACTGCCGTCTGGAAAAAGGTATTGAAGGTATTCGAGCCCTCACATCCAGACTCCGTAACAGCTTCTTCCCACATGCTATCAGACTCCTGAACACCTAGAGACTGAGACTGGACTGAAGAAGCGCGCACACACACACACACACACTTCTTCACGCAAACACTGGTCTGTTGGACTGAAAATGAGTGTACTGTTTACACATATCCGGTTTACATCATGTTTACATCCAGTTACCGTTTACAGCACAAATACACTTTAAATTGCAGTGTCTCTCCCCCCGTACTATGGTTTTGTATTGCCTTGTATTGCATTCTATTGTATTGTATTGTATGGACATTTTTTTGTATTTTCTTAGCCATATTTTTGCCCTTTAATGTGTATGCACTCTTTTATGTTGCACTAGCTTTGCACTAGTTGCACTTTAATGTTGTGTATTGTTTTATGTTCTATGTCTTTTGCACTTTAATGTGTGTGCACTGTTTTATGTTTGCACTAGCTTTGCACTAGTTGCACTTTAATGTTGTGTATTGTTTTATGTAGCACCTTGGTCCTGGAGGAACACTATTTCGTTTCACTGTGTACTGTAAACACTGTAGACTGCTGAAATGACAATAAATTCAAACCAAACACTCCACGTACCAACTGTGAGTCTTGTCACAGAACCATGTGCCCTCCTGCTTCTTCCTTTGTTCTTCCTTGCTTGAATTTCTACATGTTTTTGTTGCCTTTAACTGGAATTTGAATGATTTACACAAAATGATTCTACAATAATTACTAAATATTACAGAGAGAACACATGACTCGGCCTAAACTAAATGTTTTAAACACAGTTATAAATTTATGAGAAAAAATGTGAAATAAGCATTTTGAATGAATCAAAAACAAGGAGAGGTCAATTTAAAATCAGTTGTGAGTTTTAAAGGCTATAGGTGAAAACAGCACAGTTCTTGGGGCAGATGTTCACAGTGGCTCTCGGGGCTCGTATCAGAAGATCAAGGAGGAGCGGTGCCTGTGTTAAACTGTGTTTAAGATTCTTGATGGGAAACAGACAATGTACTTTTCCTTCAGCTGAATATATTCTTTTATTTTGTCTTCACGTGTACAGAGGTCTCACTTTGTTTCCCTCTGTTTTTGTCCTTCAGTGTTTCTCAGGTTTGGTTTCTCAGCCTTTTTTTAGGGTTCAAGCACTCAGTGCGTAGTTTTCTCTTGTTTTCACTTTGCCCTTTTTGTAATGAAGTCCAAATTGCTCACGTCTGTCTCTAGCCTTTGCTTGCATCCAGTAAGGAGCTGAAATTGGGCTTTCTTTACATGGATTTTGTAAATGACTGGGGGATTACATTCCCTCGCTGGAAAAGAGAAGAGGAACTCTGTCTCTACTGAACTATGGTGTAAGCCCATGTTGTCATTTTATTTTATTGAAATTTTTTTTTTGACACAAATGAATTTCATTAAACATTAATTAAGAAAACTATGAAACATTATGTAATTCACACAATCTTTAGATCTCCAGTTATTAATAAATTAGTATTTTTGAGGTCATCTGATGTACCTCCTCTTGCTGCTTCACGTATCACCACTGTGTTCCACAGTCTGAGAACCATATTAGGAGATACGAGCTCTGACCGCGACAATATGTTAGAGTTAGAGTTCAGTGAACGTCACAAATCAAACATGTGTCTGTCTCAGAGAACACAGGAGTTATGTTAATGTCTGGGGTCTGACTTCTTGTGTCTGTTTTAAACTGTGGTAATGACAAAATGGAACGGAAATGAGGAACGATCCCCAAAACAGCATCATTTCACACTTATCTCTCACAGTTCACACCTATCTCTCACAGTTCTGAGCATGAACCTGTAGAATAACTGTACACTATGAATCCAAAAGCTTGTACGCACATTCTATAATCATTAAATTAACATGTTTAAAGCACACACACTGTAGGAGTAGATGTGGGTTAGATGGGTATAAACCTCCAACCACTGGGCTGTGTAGCAGTGGAACAGTGTTCTCTGGAGTGTAATACATGTGGGAGTGAGTTGGAGTGATGTTTTTAATCCAGATTAATCATTCAACATCAGTAGCTGCTCTCCCTATGAGGAAGGTACTAATTATACATATCATTATAGAAATAATTTTAATGATCTTTATTAATATTGTAGCTTTGATAATCTTAATGAAGCATTGCAGTTGTCACATCCTGGCCCTTTCTTGTTTGTTTTCCCCTGCCATGTGGCTCTGTTTGTCTGTCATTGTCCATTTCTCCGCCTTTGTCCCGCCTCTGTTCCGCCTTCTTTACCATCGTTATCTGTGTCAGGTGTGTCTAGTTTGTCCTGGTATTTAAGTCCCTTTCCCTCACTTCCTGGTTGGCGTTCATTGTTCTTTGTACTATTTCGTGTATTGGTGTCCGTACCCGTTTCCTTTCCCTAGCCAAGTCGTGTTGTGTGTTTCCTTATCTAGTATGCCTGTCTTTGTTTGTTAGTTTGTTCTATAATAAAGTCTGTGTTATTAGCGTGTTCGTCCCTCGATCCTGACAGCAGTGGATGACAGGACATGAGAAACATAAATAAATAAATAAATAAATAAATAAATAAAACAAACATGTATCAATAACTTGGTGAATATAAACCTGAAAATAAAACAGCTAATAAAATAATAAACAATATTATTTGAAAATAAAAGTGCAGTGGTCTGAGGGTTGGGGCTTTAACAGAGAGATGTCCGGTGATGCCTCAGATGTCCGAGGCTGGGAGTCCAAGAGAACACTACTGGCCTCTGGGTGGGTAGGATGACCCTTTATTTTCCCCCAGCTCCTAGCATAATGCTAATCAATGTGGGTGACAAAACAGCTGATATAAATGATCTGGATATTTAGCATTCTCCTCCAAGTGTGTTGATGTGCTCAGTTCAGCTGTGTTTGCAGCAGTTTGAAAAGAAGCAGTGGTTGTCCTTAAGTGTCTCAAAGGAAGGCTGTGCTCCTCTTTCTCCCAGATTAGAGCCAGTGTGAGACTGAAGAAATCTGAATGAACAGGAGGAATTATCTAATCTGAGGAGAAATATTACACAGTTATTTAAAAATACATTAAAGCAGGAGTAACTTTCTGTTTATTTTGGACGATCAGATTAAATCTTCTGTTACTGTTGTGACACCAACAAGTCCTTTATGATATTTAAATCCACTGTGTGTGTGTGCGTGTGGCTGTGTGTGTGTGTGTGAGTGCGTGTGAGAGAGAACAGAGGAAGTGCTGAGTGCTGAACTCAGACCATTAGTTCTTCAGACAGTCAGTAATTACTGGGACAGTATGGAGCTCAGTTCGCTCTCAGTGGTGCTCTGTGAGTAAATATGTTTTTATAATTTACTTTAAATCTTGATTAGAGTGAATTTCTGAGAACTGTTTAAATTCACAGATGTCGGGGTAAGGACTAGAGAAGGGTCGATCAGTTTGAGTTAAAAATAATAAAATATTGATGTTGTTTCTGTATTTTATTCATTCACAGAGTATTTTTTGTTTGTTTGTTTTTTCACCTTGTGTAAAATCTTGCCCTAAATTTAACTCATTAATAAATCAGTATTGAAACAGTGTTTTACATTAACACATTTTATAGAACATGAACTTATTAATGTACAGTTTTTTAAAAAGCAAAAGGAAGTTTGAAATAAATGTGTTAAAAAGGAACTACTCCCACAGTCAAACATCACACACACACAAACACAGACACACACACACACACACACACACACACACACACACACACAAATATATACATACACACACACACACACACGTACAAATGTCCAATGTTATTGGTTTCTGAATGACTATGTTCTGGTCTGTGGCAACACTGTTATCTTTCTCAAAGATTGACTCCAACCTGTAGAACCAGCTAAACTTAGTTTTGGAGTTCAGATGCCCTCTGGTGGTCCAAATGCCCTCTAGAGCCTGTTATTGGCAGTTTATCTGCAGCTGGTTCACAGAGGCTCCGATGTGCACTTTCTCTGATTTCACTTTATATTTGATGGAGAAACCTGGACAAACGTGTAACGATTTATTTCTGCACCAGCCACAACATTATGACATCCTTGTTTCTACACTGTGTCCATTTTATCAGCTCCACTGACCACACAAGAGCACTTAGTAGTTCAATAATCACAGGTTGTAGTCCATCTATTGCTCTACATACTTAGTTACGTTATCTTATTCTCCAGCGGTCAGGCCCACCACAGAGCAGGTATGATTTGAGTGGAGGTAGAAACAAATGAGGTCTTGGGGTCGTAGGTGTACTTCTACAGTAGGTGTATTTCAGTTAAATACGGATTAGACATGTATTAGCGGTTTTAAAATGTTTTCTTCATGTGGTCGTGTGTGTGTGTATGTGTGTGTGTGTGTGCAGCATATAATCTTAATTCAAAGTTTAATCATTCTCCTGCTCCTTAGTAATATTTTTCAACAAAAATTGAGTAGATTGAAAATGGTGAGCGAGAAGAATTCATCACTGAATTCAGGAGTGTTTGAATTTTGAATTACACATTAAACAAAGGTGTACAAAGAAGTTTGAAAGCATTTAATACTTTCCTTAGCTCTTGAAAAAATGATTTTATGTCTTGTTGTTAAAAAAAAACTGAAATACTTTATGAAAAATTAAAGAAATTGAGTGAGAGCTATTTCCTGCTTCACTCAGATGTTCACAACTAAGCCATTTTCTGTTCTTTGTCTCACAGCTAAATGGTAAACACTGATCCTGGGTCTGTGTGTGCTCAGTCTGGAGAGTATGGCTGTTGTGATTTCTGCAAACCACCAGATGTCACTGTTTTAAGCCTTTAAATCTTCTGGCCAATCAGGATGAAGCTTCAAAACAGCCTCCACCTGTCTGGGACTTGAATGATTACTAATTGGAGTCAGCTGTGTTGTCTCGGTTCGGTTCAGTTCAGCAGCTTTCCCAGCAGTCTTGTTGCTTTCTGAAAATAGGACCGTATTTTGTTGATATTTTGGCTGTTGTCTTTAGATGAGATTTAGATGAATTTGGGTTCTCTTGGGTAAATGCGTTTCAGAGACATCTGTTTTTTTTTATTGCTTGATTGATTTACAATTTTGACACAATGAATGCTGTAAACAAGGGTTGTTTGTAGATTGTAAAGTTCATTAGCTCTTTATGAATTATTTTTACTTTTATTGGAGATTTGTAGTTTTCTGTTATGACGAAATGTGCTGTTTTTGTTAGGTTTTATTCTGTGGAATCTGTTGGGTTCTGTTTGGACACTTTCAGGTCTTTGTTGTTTGAAAGGGCTTTTATTTTACCCCAGGTCCATTCAGTAAGGGGCAATAACTGAATCCGTCTGAAGTTAAAAAAGAGACTTTCCATTCAATCCACTCACATCTGAGAGGGCTTGGTTCCAGTCTATGGCCTGTGTGATCCTCATGAAGAGATTTTGAGCAAGATCTGTGAGGTAAGTCAGAATCTTTTTTTGCTCTCTTGTGTGTTTTTCACCTCTTATATGAAGAGCCATGGTCCTAGTCTATGGAGGCCACCTGTTTGTTTGGGGCAGGATTAGGAGCTGGATGGTTGCTTTTAAAGTCTTGGTTCAGGTCTGTGGAGCTAATGGGATCTTTCTAGAATATTGAATTCCATTCCATTAGACCCTGTTTCTCTGTTGTAAAAGAGGGCCAGTTTGGTCCCATTCCCACACACGCACAAAATCCAAGGTTACTGGATTCTGAAGGGCTATGTTCTGGTCTATGGCAACACTGGGATCTTTCTCAAAGATGGATTCCGACCTGTAGAACCAGCTGAACCCATTTTTGGAGTACAGATGCCCTCTGGTGTAAAAAAAGGCCCAATTTGACCTCAATCCCTGTCCCATTTCTTTCTCTTTCTCTTTCTTCTCTCTCTCTCTCTCTCTCTCTCTCTCTCTCTCTCTCTCTCTCTCTCTCTCTCACACACACACACACAGGTTTATAGTGTTTATCAGGACACCCTATAACCACCATGGTTTATGAGGACACACCTTTCCTGACACCCTAACAACTAAATATATGTGCCAAAAAATGTAGTTTGGTTTCATTAAGATACATCACACTTTAAATTTGGATTTGGATCCTAAAATCATGGCAAAGTATCATCTGACTTTTTACAGGTTTGAGGGGACTCAACAAAACGTGGTTTGTAGGGGCACACAGGTTTATAAGGACTGTTTATGTAAAACACACATACACAAACCCGAATGTGGTTTACAAGGACTGGCATGGTTTAGTAGGACTATGTCAAAAAAGTGTTTATGGGTCAGTGACAGATAAGGTTTGGGAAGATGATCAATTAAAAAATATGTTTAAAACTTTAAAACCAAACATGCCTGAGGTTTGTGAAAGTGTATATTTTGTAGTTCTGTTGTATTCATATTATTTAATATGATATTTATACTATTTTTTTAAGAACACGGACAGCCTTTTAAATTGTCAAATGGTGTAACCACAAAAAATGACAAATATGTAATATTTCACACCTCCTAGAGTTCATGCAATTGCTCATAAAATTAGCCATTTATTTTATAATATCCCATAATGTTTTATTATATTTTTTCTAAATTTAGATTTTATGGGATTTTGTGAGACCATGTGCCGTTAACATCTTCTTTTACGTGTATTCTTTGCCCATGGTAAAAATGGTTTAAACACCCATTATTCCAGTGTAGTAGAGTATTAAATTATAATCCATATTAACTTTTTTGTACAATATTAGTATTTTAGACAAGATACTGGTTACACCAACTGACCACAAACCTTCTACAGCAAAAGAACAAGATTAACTTGTGTTCAATTCTGATTTCAGTTCAGTTCTCATACAATTTCAGTTCGTAAAATGACAGCCATTGTTTTCAAAGAGAGTGAGTGAATGAAGGAGAGAGAGATTGTTATTGAGAGCGTATCAGACATTGTTTTTTCATTTCTTTCATCACTAAACTGTTTTGATTAAACTTTTAAAAACTGACAACCATCAGTGTGAGTTCCTGTCATCTGATGAGATGTGAACCAATTGTTTCACATTAACATAATAATATAAAGGAAACAGCGTGTCAGAAACTTAAAACTTGAATTATTAAAGGGGTTGAGGATGCCTGTGGTACCTCTACATTTGGCTGCACATAGTCATGATCATGAGAGTTAACTATGGGTTACTGGACAATATGCTGGTCATCTCCTGAAGTGTTAATCGATAGAGGAGTAAGGTTTAAAACACCAGTACCATTTTATTCTCTATATACTGTCTATGGTACTGCTTCCAACTTTCCCTCATCTTTTGTTGTATGTGCACCTTTCCCGTCTTTTGGCCAGGTAATTTGCCCTTGCAGCAAGATCTGCGTTCACTCACGTTCTGTGGCCAGCCACTTGTAAGTGACAAAATAAAACTTTGACATTTCAAAAATTGATAAATAACAATCTAAATATAACCCTATTAAAACTGTTCATGCTAAACAGTTAGTCACTATTTAAGTAATAAAAATAATATAATTGGCACCATAAATTACACTTGACCCTGAATATGATCAAAGTGGTCTCAAACAGAAAAAAGTCAAATGGTGTAACCAGTTACACTATTTGACATTTCTAATTAATTCTCTTAATACACTCTCAAAATGGAATAAATTCAAAACTTTAAGATTAGGGCACCCCCTCTAGGGTGTATTCCTGCCTTGCGCCCAATGATTCCAGGTAGGCTCTGGACCCACCGCGACCCTGAATTGGATAAGCGGTTACAGATAATGAATGAATGAATGAATAATTAAATTCCTACAATTCATGTACAGACTATATTTTAATGTTATTTTTAATCAAGTTTCCCACTTTATATTGGTTTAATTAATAAAAAAACTACCTCTATGCACATTAATATTGTTTACCTCCTAAGTATTTGAAACACATGGAATTAAAACATACTATAGCTGGAACTATAACATACTAAAACATACTATAGCTGGAACTATAACATACTAAAACATACTATAGCTGGAAATCGCCTTGTTTGAGACAGTTGCATGATTATCATTACAGAGTCGTGGCTACATGCTCAGATCCCCGATGCTTCAGTGCAGCTAGCAGGCCGCAAGCTACACAGATGGGACAGGAACAGCAACTCCGGAAAGAACAGAGGCGGGGGGCTCTGCATCTGTGTGAATGAAGGTTGGTGCAATAGTAGAACTGTACTGGTTAGACACTGTTCTCCTGACTTAGAGTTTGTCGGTGAGATGCAGACCATTTTACCTGCCCAGGGAGCTAACTGTAGTTATCATTACTGCAGTCTACATTCCACCAGATGCTAACACAAAAATAGCTCTTAATCTGCTGCTAAATGCCATTAATAACCATCAGCGTGCCTATCCAAATGGCATTCACATCATTGCGGGGGATTTTAACAAGGCAAATCTCAAAACTGTTCTACCAAAATTCTGCCAACATGTAAAATGCTCAACAAGAGGGGCAAACACTCTGGACCATGTATATTCCAACATCAAGCGTGCCTAAGAGCCATACCCTTCCCCCACTTGGGCCAGTCAGACCACCTCTCTCTGTTTCTCATCCCCACATACACCCCCCTCATCTGACAAACAAAGCCCAAAAGGATCACCATTAACACCTGGCCTGACAATGCCCTAGCCACACTACAGGACTGCTTTGAGCAAACACAGTGGGAAGTCTTCCACCATGAAGACCTGGCAACATTCACAGACACTGTACTGTCTTACATCAGACACTGCATGGATACGGTCACTGTGGAAAAATCAATCCGGGTATATCCAAACCAAAAACCATGGATGACTAACCAAGTCCGCATGCTCCTCCAAGCCTGTGACGCAGCCTTAAGATCGGGCGACAGAGCACTATATGGTACCACTCGTGCTAACCTGAGGAGAGGCATCAGAATCGCCAAAGCAGAGCACAAGAGGATAATAGAGGAGCAGCTAAACAACCCTCGTCAGGTTTGGTAGAGCATCCAGTCCATCACCAATTACAAAGGCTGTGCTACGACATCCGGTGACTCAGATGTGGCACTGGCGGAGGAACTGAACTGCTTCTATGCCAGCTTTGAGACCCAGGCACAGCTCTTAACTACAACACCACCCACCCTCCCACTACAACCCACTTCTGTCTCTGTCTCCCCCGCACTCATTCTTGCAGCTGAGGACGTGAGACGGGTCATCAACAAGTGCTTTGAGAAAATGGTTCTAAAACACAACAGAGCCTGTCTCTCCCCTACTGTAGACCCACATCAGTTTGCATACCGTACTAACAGATCTACAGAAGATGCAATAGCCATCGCTCTCCATTCAGCGCTGAGTCACCTGGAGAAATGGGGGAGCTATGTCAGGATGCTCTTCATTGACTACAGCTCTGCCTTTAATACAATAATTCCGGACTTTTTGATCCCCAAGTTAGTCAATCTGGGGCTCCCACCATTAACCTGCAACTGGATCAAAGACTTTCTGACCAACCGACCCCAGCAGGTGAAACTGGGTTGTCACTTCTCTTCCGTCCGTACCATGAGCACCGGCTTCCCCCAAGGATGTGTGTTGAGCCCACTTCTCTTTTCACTCTTCACATCCGACTGCAGTCCTGCCCACCCAGAGAACATCATAGTGAAATTTGCTGATGACACAAGTGGGACTGATAACAGGGGGAGAAGAGACAGCCTACAGAGATGAGGTCCTGAAACTTGGTGAGTGGAGTGCAGCTAACAACCTGGCACTGAATATCACTAAAACTAAAGAACTCCCCCACCCTTGAACGGTGAACGTGTGGAGCAAGAGGAATCTTTCAAATTACTTGGAGTTCACATCCCTGCAGACCTCTCTTGGACAGTCAACACCTCTGCACTGGTTAAGAAGGCCCGGCAGTGGCTTCATTTCCTGAGGGTGCTCAGGAAGGAGCAACTACACACGCGCCTGCTGGTGACCTTCTACCGCTCCACCATAGAGAGCCTACTGACCTATGCTGTGTCAGTGTGGCACTCCAGCTGCACAGAGGCTGACAGAAAGAGGCTGGAGAGGGTGACCAATACTGCAGGAAAAATCACTGGCTGCTCTTTGCCTTCCATAAACTCCATCTACAATTCTCGCTGTCTCAGTAGGGCCAGGAACATTCTGAAGGATAACACCCATCTTGGCTTCCACCTCCTTAACCTGTTGCCTTCTGGTAGGCGCTACAGGTCCATACCGGCCAAAACAAACAGACTCAGGGACAGCTTCTTTCCCAAAGCCATCACGTTGCTAAATGAGAATCTGCACTAGCTGACATTTACAGTGTGTCATCTGTTCTGTCTGTCCTATTTTTATATAGGGTACTTATGTTTCTATAGTTTTTATTAGATAGTTCTAATTTTTCTATTTAAATATTGCAATGTGGGCACTTTAAGGAGCAGCTTCCAACTTCATTGTACTGTGTATGCTGTGTATAATGGCAATAAAGGCTTTCTATTCTATTCTATTTTTATTTGAGAAGACAACGTTTATTTTAGGGCAGCACGGTGTTGCAGCAGGTAGTGTCTCTGTCACAGCTCCAGGGACCTGGAGGTTGTGGGTTCTAGTCCTACATTTTTAATTAAAATAGGTTGTGCTATGAAACTGTACATTTCCATGGAAAAAAGGCTGAAATCTGCTCAAATCACCATCATCATATATGTATTACGCAATATGTATACACTGTATTTTGTATATGGAAAACTTCTGTCACGTGTTTATGAACTATGAGAGGAACTGAAGACATTACTAACTATGGAGAAATCTGAATATGCAGATCTGCTAGGAGATGAGGAATGGTGCCCAAAGGCAGACATTTTTCCATCACCTCAGCAAACTCAGTTTGCGAATGTAAGGGACAAATGAAAACCTTCTTACTTTCACAAATTGCAATTGTTAGATTTTTATGTGCACTACACTAACAATATGAAGAGTTATAATTCACCCTATTTGTTCTACAGCCCTTAATAAATTAAATCCGTAGAACATTCATGGCTGAAAGTGTTGACACCCCTATAATTTTTCCCCCAGAAAACAGAAATTCCCCCAGAAATTTATTGCAATTACAAATGCTTTGTTATACATGTTTATTTGCTTTCCCTTCAAAAAACAGAGGAAAAATCAGTCAAAATGTATATAATGTCATGCAAAACTTGAAAACTTGACCAAATTAATGGCACTGTCAGGAACGAGGGGCGAATTGAGGGAGGCGGACGCATTCGCTAAAACACGGGATAATTTAATATAAACAAAACAACGATACTTAAACAGGACACAAACAAACAAGGAGCCAAACAAGCTAAATAAAACAAAGGAAACTGGACAGGGAGAACAGGACGGACGGACGAAAAGCGACACGACGAAAAAGGAGAAGAAACGGGGAAACTCTAGAGACAGACAGACAGACTAAATAGCGTGACCAACTAAACACAGGATAAAGGGGAAATGTACGACAAACGGATGAGAGACAAGAGGGCTTAAATACTCACACAAACGAGACGCACCTGAGACAGATAACGAGAAGGACGGGTTAACAGATGACACGGACGAGGAGGCGGAGACCAGGACATAAACAAAACAGAGCCATGTGCAAATAAAGCACATGGCGGGGACAACAGACTGACAGGACGAAGGCGTGACAGATGCCCCCCCCAAGAACGCGCAACTCCTGGGCGCGTACTCCTAAACCCCCCAGGAGCTGGCACAGGAGAGGGCACGAAAAACAAGACAACAAACCAACGGGTGACAGAACTCAGGACAGGACGGGAACAGACACAGGAGCTGGGGACACGACAGGACCGAATATACTAGACGGGACATGGGACATGACAGGAGACTGACAAAGGGGAGCCACAAGAGACGAGAACGGACTGGACAGGACAGGAGTGGACACATGGGAATTGACGGGAGACTGGACTGGAGACAAGACAGGGGACTGAACGTGGGACGGATACGGAGACTGGACACGTTTGGGGACAGAAGACTGGACATGGACAGGTGACAGGACAGGGGACTGGAATGGAGACGGGACTGATGACAGGACTGAGTGCTGAGACTGAACGGGAGCAGAGACTGGTGACAAGACACTGGACAGGATAGGAACATTAGACTGGACAGAAGACAGGACAGGTGACATTACACTAGACTGATACGGAGACTGGACATGACCAACTGGGGACTGGACATGAGACAGGACAGAGGGTTGGAACGGGGACTGAACAGGACTAACAGGGGACTTGACAGGAGACGGGACTTGAGACTGCACAGGGGGTTGAAACAAGGACTGGACAGGAGACGGGACATAGGGTTGAAATGGGGCCTGGACAGGACTAACAGGAAACTGGACTGGACTAGGTAGGGGAACAGGGACCAAGACGTTTACGGGGACAGACATGAATACAGTAACAGGGACTGGGACAGACACAAAGGCAGACACGGATACAGGGACAAGGACAGAGACGGGAACCAGGACAGGGACAGACAAGGGAACCAAAATAACAGGGGGGTGCCCAGGACTGGCTAATGTCTGTGGGGCAGTCTGAGGAACCAGCCTGGGCACAGTTCTGGGGATCGGCCCTGAAGTCCTACGGGCATGGACAGGAGCGGCGGGAGCCGCCATAGTCACGGGGACAGGAGCGGCGGGAGCCGCCATAGTCACGGGGACAGGAGCGGCGGGAGCCGCCATAGTCACGGGGACAGGAGCGGCGGGAGCCGCCATAGTCACGGGGACAGGAGCGGCGGGAGCCGCCATAGTCACGGGGACAGGAGCGGCGGGAGCCGCCATAGTCACGGGGACAGGAGCGGCGGGAGCCGCCATAGTCACGGGGACAGGAGCGGCGGGTGCCGCCATAGTCACGGGGACAGGAGCGGCGGGTGCCGCCATCACCGAGACAGGGGAACCTGCAGCGACGTCGTCCTCGGAGGCAGGGGAACCTGCAGCGACGTCGTCCTCGGAGGCAGGGGAACCTGCAGCGACGTCGTCCTCGGAGGCAGGGGAACCTGCAGCGACGTCGTCCTCGGAGGCAGGGGAACCTGCAGCGACGTCGTCCTCGGAGGCAGGGGAACCTGCAGCGACGTCGTCCTCGGAGGCAGGGGAACCTGCAGCGACGTCGTCCACGGAGGCAGGGGAACCTGCGACGTCGTCCACGGAGGCAGGGGAACCTGCGACGTCGTCCTCGGAGGCAGGGGAACCTGCAGCGACGTCGTCCTCGGAGGCAGGGGAACCTGCAGCGACGTCGTCCTCGGAGGCAGGGGAACCTGCAGCGACGTCGTCCTCGGAGGCAGGGGAACCTGCAGCGACGTCGTCCTCGGAGGCAGGGGAACCTGCAGCGACGTCGTCCACGGAGGCAGGGGAACCTGCGACGTCGTCCACGGAGGCAGGGGAACCTGCGACGTCGTCCTCGGAGGCAGGGGAACCTGCAGCGACGTCGTCCTCGGAGGCAGGGGAACCTGCAGCGACGTCGTCCTCGGAGGCAGGGGAACCTGCAGCGACGTCGTCCTCGGAGGCAGGGGAACCTGCAGCGACGTCGTCCTCGGAGGCAGGGGAACCTGCAGCGACGTCGTCCTCGGAGGCAGGAGAGGCGCGCGTCGCGCTCACGAAGACAGGAGAGCCGCGCGCCGCGCTCTCGAGGACAGGGGTTTGTGCTGCTCGCCGGGCTCGCGCTGGAGCTGTAAAGGGTTTAGGGGGTTTCACAGGCGCACCCATTAGATCACCTCGAGGTGCGCCCCTGTTAGCCTCAGGCCTCAGAGGTACGGAGGTGAGGCTAACAGCCCCTACCCTTAACGCCCCCCCAAAAATTTCCCCGGACCTGAGGGGGTAATCCTCCAGCGAGGGGGGAACTCCAGCACGGTTCTTCCGCCGACTCTTTCGACTCCCGCTGGCGCAACGACTCGATTCCCGAGTCGACTCCACCGCTATAGGATCCGGAACAGCGCCAGGCAGGAGCTGGAGCCGGCGACTCCATTCCGAGGCCGCTTTCAAAGCCTCCTCCACAGGATCTTTGTGGCCTGTGCGGAATGGAGTCCGGCGAACGGCACAACCTTTGATGTAATAGTCCGTGCTAGCTGCGTCCTGAGGGTCGTACATTCTGTCAGGAACGAGGGGCGAATTGAGGGAGGCGGACGCATTCGCTAAAACACGGGATAATTTAATATAAACAAAACAACGATACTTAAACAGGACACAAACAAACAAGGAGCCAAACAAGCTAAATAAAACAAAGGAAACTGGACAGGGAGAACAGGACGGACGGACGAAAAGCGACACGACGAAAAAGGAGAAGAAACGGGGAAACTCTAGAGACAGACAGACAGACTAAATAGCGTGACCAACTAAACACAGGATAAAGGGGAAATGTACGACAAACGGATGAGAGACAAGAGGGCTTAAATACTCACACAAACGAGACGCACCTGAGACAGATAACGAGAAGGACGGGTTAACAGATGACACGGACGAGGAGGCGGAGACCAGGACATAAACAAAACAGAGCCATGTGCAAATAAAGCACATGGCGGGGACAACAGACTGACAGGACGAAGGCGTGACAGGCACCTTTTAAAAATCATGGGTAAATAATTAGTTTCAAGCATGTGATGCTTATTTAAACTCACTTGTGGCAAGTAATAGGTGTGGGCAAAAAACAAAACGAACAAAAAAAAAAAAAAGTTTACAACAAATGGCACTGTAGCTAATCTCTCTGGACGTGGGCGGAATAAAAAAATTCATGAAAGGTTGCAACTCAGGATAGTTCGGATGATGGATAAGGAGCCCCAATCAAGTTCCAAAGAAATTCGTGCTCAGGGTGCATCTGTGTCAGCGCGAACTATCCATCGACATTTGAATGAAATTAAACAGCATGGAAGAAGACCCAAGGGGACACCACTCCTGATAGAGACATCAAAACCTTAGGCTGCAGTTAGCCAAAATATATGTGAGTAAGCCAAAATCCTTCTGGGAACACAGCTTGTGGACAGATGAGAAAAAAAAGATGGAGCTTTTTGGTAAAGCACATTATTCTACTGTTTACCGAAAACCGAATGGAACATAGTACCTATGGTCAAATATGGGGGCGGTTCAAAGATATTTTGATGTGGTTTTGCTGCCTCTGGCACTGGGTTCCTTGACTGTGTGCAAGGCATCATGAAATCTAAAGGAGGATTTTGGGTTGCAATGTAGGGCCCAGTGTCAGAAAGGGTCTTCCAGCAGGACAATGACCCCGAACATACTTCAAAAAGCAAAACAATGGAGAGTTTTGAAGTGTCTAGCAATGAGGCCGGATCTAAATCCCATTGAACACCTGTGGAATGATCTTAAAATTGCTGGTCCAAAATTCAAGTTGAGAGGTGTAAGAAGCTTGTTGATGGTTATAGGTTTTACTTGAGGTGACCTTAACTAAAATAGGTGTGCACCCTATTTTTTTAATTTTGCATGAAATTATATCAATTTTGGCTTTTTTTTTGTGTTGTTCCAATACCCACAAAAAGAAATAAGCATGTGTATAACAAAACATGTTTAATTGTAAATATGACAATTATTTAATTATTGTATATATGACAGTCACAAACAAATACTAAGACACTAAATACGTATATCCTGACATAGGAAATGTCCCTCTAAACCAGTGGTCACCAACCTTTTTACATACAAGATCACCTTTTGAAACCTGAACGAATTAAACAATAACATAAGATGAAACTTTTACTTACTTCATGTATTGGTCCCTGAGGCTGTCTGTAAGAACTAAACAGGTGTTCTGACAAGTTGTGCTACCTATAGATACCTATCCTACAGCAGCTCTGAACATGCTCAGTCACAAATTTTTTTATTTTTTCATGGGAAATCTGTTGTCCTTAGGTTCATTATACAGTCTTAGCTTACTGTTATTTGCTTCAGCATTCCAAAAACATACATGCTTAATCAAATGAACAAAATCAAAATTATACATTTATACACAATGCATTATTAATGAAATTCCCTTTAATTACCTTATTTTTGCCCTTTTACAGGGATTTATACTGTGCATATCTCTTTCTTTTGGGAGTATTCTCTGATAAACTTCTTTTAGCCTATCAAAATATCTTACCTTTTATTTAGGCAGCTGCACATAAAGTACACTGCGATCACACATTTCCACAAGTAACACAAGACGACAGAACACCAGAAAGCAGTGTGTAATTTGTAATCTGCATGAAATATTTCTGTAATGTCTTAGATCTTGAAACTGAAACTGCCAACTCTGCCATCATGTTGGCTCAGAGAGGGCAGAGACAGAGCAGTAGAACTTTTTGTCAGGGAAGCAAAGCCCCATGTGACTGCAGCTTTGTTTGTTCCTGTTAACCAAGAACAAACTTGCGGAATGAAGAAACTATATTAACTGAAAGTCCATAACTAAATCAGCCATGATTTATTGTGATCAACTTGTAGATCGACCTATCGATTGACATTGACTGGTTGGTGACCACTACTCTAAACCATAACTAAATGTACACTGATAGAACATAAAGTGAACAAATACCAAGACACTAAATACGTATGTCCTGACATACCAAATCATGTTCCTATAAACCATAACTGAATATACACAGATATGACAGTCACGAACCAGTACCAAGACACTAAATACGTATGTCCTGACATACCAAACCATGTCCCTCTAAACCATAACTGAATATACACAGATATGACAGTCACGAACCAGTACCAAGACACTAAATACGTATGTCCTGACATACCAAATCATGTTCCTATAAACCATAACTGAATATACACATATATGACAGTCACGAACAAATACTAAGACACCAAATACGTATGTCCTGACATACCGAATCATGTTCCTCTAAACCATAACTGAATATACACAGATATGCCAGTCACGAGCAAATACCAAGACACTAGATACATTTGTCCTGATATAAAAAATCATGTCCCTATAAACCTTAACTGAATATACATATATGACAGTCACAAACAAATAGCAAGACACTAAATACGTATCTCCTGACAGAGGAAATCATGTCCCTATAAAACATAACTGAATGTACACAGACATGACAGTCACGAACAAATACGAAAATACTAAATACGTATGTCCTGACAAATCGAATCATGTCCCTCTAAACCATACCTGAATATACACAGATATGACAATCACAAAACAATACCAAGTCACTAAATACGTATGTCCTGACAAAGCGAATCATGTCCTTCTAAACCATAACTGAATATTCACAGATATGACAGTCACTAAACAATAGCAAGACACTAAATAAGTATGTCCTGACTTACCAAACCATGTCCCTCTAAACCATAACTGAATATACACAGATAGGACAGTCACGAAACAATACCAAGACACTAAATACATATGTCCTGACATAGCCAATCATGTCTCTCTAAACCTTCACTAAATATACACAGATATGAGTCACGTACCAGTACCAAGACACTAAATACGTATGTACTGACATAGCGAATCATGTCCCTCTAAACCATAACTAAATATACACAGATATGACAGTCCCGATCAAATACAAAACACTGTTTACGTATGTATTGACATAGCGAATTATGTCCTTCTAAACCATAACTGAATATACAAATATGACAGTCCCGATCAAATACAAAGACACTATTTACGTATGTATTGAAATAGCGAATCATGCCCCTCTAAACCATAACTGAATATACACAGATGTGATAGTCCCGATCAAATACAAAGACACTGTTTATGTATGTATTGACATAGCGAATCATGTCCTTCTAAACCATAACTGAATGTACACAGATATGACAGTCCCGATCAAATACAAAGACACTATTTACGTATGTATTGACATAGCGAATCATGTCCTTCTAAACCATAACTGAATGTACACAGATATGACAGTCCCGATCAAATACAAAGACACTATTTACGTATGTATTGACATAGCCAATCATGTCCCTCTAAACCATAACTGAATATACACAGATATGACAGTCATGGAACAATACCAAGACACTAAATATGTATGTCCTGACATACCGAATCATGTCCCTCTAAACCATAACTGAATGTACACAGATATGAGAGTGACGAAACAATACCAAGACAATAAATACGTATGTCCTGAAATAGCCAATCATGTCCCTCTAAACCATAACTGAATATACACAGATATGACAATCACAAAACAATACCAAGACACCAAATACGTATGTCCTGACGTACCGAATCATGTCCCTCTAAACCATAACTGAATATGCAGAGATATGACAGTCATGGAACAATACCAAGACACTAATTACGTATCTCCTGACATAGCAAATCATGTCCCTCTAAACCATAACTGAATATACACAGATATGACAATCACAAAACAATACCAAGACACCAAATACGTATGTCCTGACGTACCGAATCATGTCCCTCTAAACCATAACTGAATATGCAGAGATATGACAGTCATGGAACGATACCAAGACACTAATTACGTATCTCCTGACATAGCGAATCATGTCCCTCCTAAACCATAACTGAATATACACAGATATGACAATCACAAAACAATACCAAGACACCAAATACGTATGTCCTGACGTACCGAATCATGTCCCTCTAAACCATAACTGAATATGCAGATATATGACAGTCATGGAACGATACCAAGACACTAATTACGGTTCTCCTGACATAGCGAATCATGTCCCTCTAAACGATAACTGAATATACACAGATATGACAATCACAAAACAATACCAAGACACCAAATACGTATGTCCTGACGTACCGAATCATGTCCCTCTAAACCATAACTGAATATACACAGATATTACAATCACAAAACAATACCAAGACACTAAATACGTATCTCCAGACATAGCGAATCATGTACCTATAAACCATAAATGAATGTACACAGATATGAGAGTCACGACAAAATACCAAGACACTAAATATGTATGCCTAACATAGCCACACATGTCCCTCTAAACTGATTGTACACAGATATGACAGTTACGAACAAATTCCAAAACACTAAATACAAATGTACTGACAGAGCGAATCAGGTCCCTCTAAACCATAACTGAATATACACAGATATGACAATCACAAAACAATACCAAGACACCAAATACGTATGTCCTGATGTACCGAATCATGTCCCTCTAAACCATAACTGAATATGCAGAGATATGACAGTCATGGAACAATACCAAGACACTAATTACGTATCTCCTGACATAGCGAATCATGTCCCTCTAAACCATAACTGAATATACACAGATATGACAATCACAAAACAATACCAAGACACCAAATACGTATGTCCTGACGTACCGAATCATGTCCCTCTAAACCATAACTGAATATGCAGAGATATGACAGTCATGGAACAATACCAAGACACTAATTACGGTTCTCCTGACATAGCGAATCATGTCCCTCTAAACCATAACTGAATATACACAGATATGACAATCACAAAACAATACCAAGACACCAAAAACGTATGTCCTGACGTACCGAATCATGTCCCTCTAAACCATAACTGAATATGCAGAGATATGACAGTCATGGAACGATACCAAGACACTAATTACGTATCTCCTGACATAGCGAATCATGTCCCTCCTAAACCATAACTGAATATACACAGATATGACAATCACAAAACAATACCAAGACACCAAATACGTATGTCCTGACGTACCGAATCATGTCCCTCTAAACCATAACTGAATATGCAGATATATGACAGTCATGGAACGATACCAAGACACTAATTACGGTTCTCCTGACATAGCGAATCATGTCCCTCTAAACGATAACTGAATATACACAGATATGACAATCACAAAACAATACCAAGACACCAAATACGTATGTCCTGACGTACCGAATCATGTCCCTCTAAACCATAACTGAATATGCAGAGATATGACAGTCATGGAACAATACCAAGACACTAATTACGGTTCTCCTGACATAGCGAATCATGTCCCTCTAAACCATAACTGAATATACACAGATATGACAATCACAAAACAATACCAAGACACCAAATACGTATGTCCTGACGTACCGAATCATGTCCCTCTAAACCATAACTGAATATGCAGATATTTGACAGTCATGGAACGATACCAAGACACTAATTACGTATCTCCTCACAAAACACAAAACAATACCAAGACACCAAATACGTATGTCCTGACGTACCGAATCATGTCCCTCTAAACCATAACTGAATATGCAGATATTTGACAGTCATGGAACGATACCAAGACACTAATTACGTATCTCCTGACATAGCGAATCATGTCCATCTAAACGATAACTGAATATACACAGATACGACAATCACAAAACAATACCAAGACACTAAATACGTATGTCCAGACATAGCGAATCATGTCCCTATAAACCATAACTGAATGTACACAGATATGAGAGTCACGACAAAATACCAAGACACTAAATATGTATGCCTAACATAGCCACACATGTCCCTCTAAACCCTCTAAACTGATTGTACACAGATATGACAGTTACGAACAAATTCCAAAACACTAAATACAAATGTACTGACAGAGCGAATCAGGTCCCTCTAAACCATAACTGAATATACACAGATATGAGAGTCACGAAACAATGCCAAGACATTGAATACGTATGTCCAGACATAGCGATTCATGTCCCTCTAAACCATAACTGAATGTACACAGATATAACAATCACAAAATAATAACAAGACACTAAATTCGTATGTCCTGTCATAGCGAATCATGTTCCTCTAAACCATAACTGAATGTACACAGATATGACAATCACAAAATAATAACAAGACACTAAATTCGTATGTCCTGTCATAGCGAATCATGTTCCTCTAAACCATAACTAAATATACACAGATATGAGAGTCACGAAACAATGCCAAGACATTGAATACATATGTCCTGCCATAGCGAATCATATCCCTCTAAACCATAACTGAATGTACATAGATGTGACAGTCCTGATCAAATACAAATACACTAAATACGTATGTATTGACATAGCGAATCATGTCCTTCTAAACCATAACTGAATATACACAGATATGACAGTCCCGATCAAATACAAAGACACTATTTATGTATGTATTGACATAGCGAATCATGTCCCTCTAAACCATAACTGAATATACACAGATATGAGAGTGACGAAACAATACCAAGACACTAAATAAGTATGTCCTGAAATAGCCAATCATGTCCCTCTAAACCATAACTGAATATGCAGAGATATGACAGTCAGGGGAACAATACCAAGACACTAAATACATATGTCCTGACATACCGAATCATGTCCCTCTAAACCATAACTGAAAATACACAGACATAACAGTCACGAACAATTACCAAGACACTAAATACGTATGTCCTGACATAGCGAATCATGTCCCTCTAAACCATAACTGAATATACACAGATATGAGAGTGACGAAACAATAAAAAGACACTAAATAAGTATGTCCTGAAATAGCCAATCATGTCCCTCTAAACCATAACTGAGAATGCAGAGATATGACAGTCAGGGGAACAATACCAAGACACTAAATACATATGTCCTGACATACCGAATCATGTCCCTCTAAACCATAACTGAAAATACACAGACATAACAGTCACGAACAATTACCAAGACACTAAATACGTATGTCCTGACATAGCGAATCATGTCCCTCTAAACCATAACTGAATATACACAGATATGAGAGTGACGAAACAATAAAAAGACACTAAATAAGTATGTCCTGAAATAGCCAATCATGTCCCTCTAAACCATAACTGAGAATGCAGAGATATGACAGTCAGGGGAACAATACCAAGACACTAAATACATATGTCCTGACATACCGAATCATGTCCCTCTAAACCATAACTGAAAATACACAGACATAACAGTCACGAACAATTACCAAGACACTAAATACGTATGTCCTGAAATAGCCAATCATGTCCCTCTAAGCCATAGCTGAATATACACAGATATGACAGTCATGGAACAATACCAAGACACTAAATACGTATGTCCTGACATAGCGAATCATGTCCTTCTAAAACATAACTGAATATACACAGATATGAGAGTGACGAAACAATAACAAGACACTAAATACGTATGTTTTGATATAGCGAATCAAGTCCCTGTAAACCATAACTGAATATACACAGATATGAGAGTCACGAAAAAACAATGCCAAGACACTGAATACGTATGTACTGACATAGCGAATCATGTCCCTCTAAACCATAACTAAATATACACAGATATGACAGTCCCGATCAAATACAAAGACACTGTTTACGTATGTATTGACATAGCGAATTATGTCCTTCTAAACCATAACTGAATATACAGATATGACAGTCCCGATCAAATACAAAGACACTATTTACGTATGTATTGAAATAGCGAATCATGCCCCTCTAAACCATAACTGAATATACACAGATGTGATAGTCCCGATCAAATACAAAGACACTGTTTATGTATGTATTGACATAGCGAATCATGTCCTTCTAAACCATAACTGAATGTACACAGATATGACAGTCCCGATCAAATACAAAGACACTATTTACGTATGTATTGACATAGCGAATCATGTCCTTCTAAACCATAACTGAATGTACACAGATATGACAGTCCCGATCAAATACAAAGACACTATTTACGTATGTATTGACATAGCCAATCATGTCCCTCTAAACCATAACTGAATATACACAGATATGACAGTCATGGAACAATACCAAGACACTAAATATGTATGTCCTGACATACCGAATCATGTCCCTCTAAACCATAACTGAATGTACACAGATATGAGAGTGACGAAACAATACCAAGACAATAAATACGTATGTCCTGAAATAGCCAATCATGTCCCTCTAAACCATAACTGAATATACACAGATATGAGAGTCACGAAACAATGCCAAGTCATGGAAATACATATGTCCTGACATAGCGAATCATGTCCTTCTAAACCATAACTGAATATACACAGATATGAGAGTGACGAAACAATAACAAGACACTAAATACGTATGTCCTGATATAGCGAATCAAGTCCCTGTAAACCATAACTGAATATACACAGATATGAGAGTCACGAAACAATGCCAAGACACTAAATACATATGTCCTGACATAGCGAATCATGTCCCTCTAAACCATAACTAAATATACACAGATATGACAGTCCCGATCAAATACAAAGACACTGTTTACGTATGTATTGACATAGTGAATCATGTCCTTCTGAACCATAACTGTATTTGATCGGGACTGTCATATCTGTGTACATTCAAAGACACTATTTACGTATGTATTGACATAGCGAATTATGTCCTTCTAAACCATAACTGAATATACACAGATATGACAGTCCCGATCAAATACAAAGACACTATTTACGTATGTATTGACATGGCGAGTCATGTCCCTCTAAACCATAGCTGAATGTACAAAGGTATGTGAGTCACGAAACAATGCCAAGACATTGAATACATATGTCCTGACATAGCGAATCATGTCTCTCGAAACCATAACTGAATGTACACAGATATGACAATCACAAAACAATAACAAGACACTAAATTCGTATGTCCTGTCATAGTGAATCATGTCCCTCTAAACCATAGCTGAATGTACACAGGTATGAGAGTCACGAAACAGTGCCAAGACATTGAATACATATGTCCTGCCATAGCGAATCATGTCCCTCTAAACCATAACTGAATATACACAGATATGACAGTCCCGATCAAATACAAAGACACTATTTACGTATGTATTGACATAGCGAATCAAGTCCCTGTAAACCATAACTGAATATACACAGATATGAGAGTCACGAAAAACAATGCCAAGACACTGAATACGTATGTACTGACATAGCGAATCATGTCCCTCTAAACCATAACTAAATATACACAGATATGACAGTCCCGATCAAATACAAAGACACTGTTTATGTATGTATTGACATAGCGAATTATGTCCTTCTAAACCATAACTGAATATACAGATATGACAGTCCCGATCAAATACAAAGACACTATTTACGTATGTATTGAAATAGCGAATCATGCCCCTCTAAACCATAACTGAATATACACAGATGTGATAGTCCCGATCAAATACAAAGACACTGTTTATGTATGTATTGACATAGCGAATCATGTCCTTCTAAACCATAACTGAATGTACACAGATATGACAGTCCCGATCAAATACAAAGACACTATTTACGTATGTATTGACATAGCGAATCATGTCCTTCTAAACCATAACTGAATGTACACAGATATGACAGTCCCGATCAAATACAAAGACACTATTTACGTATGTATTGACATAGCCAATCATGTCCCTCTAAACCATAACTGAATATACACAGATATGACAGTCATGGAACAATACCAAGACACTAAATATGTATGTCCTGACATACCGAATCATGTCCCTCTAAACCATAACTGAATGTACACAGATATGAGAGTGACGAAACAATACCAAGACAATAAATACGTATGTCCTGAAATAGCCAATCATGTCCCTCTAAACCATAACTGAATATACACAGATATGAGAGTCACGAAACAATGCCAAGACATGGAAATACATATGTCCTGACATAGCGAATCATGTCCTTCTAAACCATAACTGAATATACACAGATATGAGAGTGACGAAACAATAACAAGACACTAAATACGTATGTCCTGATATAGCGAATCAAGTCCCTGTAAACCATAACTGAATATACACAGATATGAGAGTCACGAAACAATGCCAAGACACTGAATACATATGTCCTGACATAGCGAATCATGTCCCTCTAACCCATAACTAAATATACACAGATATGACAGTTCCGATCAAATACAAAGACAATGTTTACGTATGTATTGACATAGTGAATCATGTCCTTCTGAACCATAACTGTATTTGATCGGGACTGTCATATCTGTGTACATTCAAAGACACTATTTACGTATGTATTGACATAGCGAATTATGTCCTTCTAAACCATAACTGAATATACACAGATATGACAGTCCCGATCAAATACAAAGACACTATTTACGTATGTATTGACATGGCGAGTCATGTCCCTCTAAACCATAGCTGAATGTACACAGGTATGAGAGTCACGAAACAATGCCAAGACATTGAATACATATGTCCTGACATAGCGAATCATGTCTCTCAAAACCATAACTGAATGTACACAGATATGACAATCACAAAACAATAACAAGACACTAAATTCGTATGTCCTGATATAGCGAATCATGTCCTTCTAAACCATAACTGAATATACACAGATATGAGAGTGACGAAACAATAACAAGACACTAAATACGTATGTCCTGATATAGCGAATCATGTCCCTCTAAACCATAACTGAATATACACAGATATGACAGTCCCGAACAAATACAAAGACACTATTTACATATGTACTGACATAGCGAATCATGTCCTTCTAAACCATAACTGAATATACACAGATATGAGAGTCACGAAACAATGCCAAGACACTGAATACGTATGTCCTGACATAGCGAATCATGTCCCTCTAAACCATAACTAAATATACACAGATATGACAGTCCTGAACAAATACAAAGACACTATTTACGTATGTACTGACATAGCGAATCATGCCCCTCTAACCCATAACTGAATATACACAGATATGAGAGTTCCAAAACAATACGAAGACAATAAATATGTATGTACTGACATAGCGAATCATGTCCCTCTAAACCATAACTGAATATACACAGATATGACACTCACGAAACAATACGAAGACAATAAATACGTATGTACTGACATAGCGAATCATGTCCCTCTAAACCATAACTGAATATACACAGATATGACAGTCCTGAACAAATACAAAGACACTATTTACGTATGTACTGACATAGCGAATCATGCCCCTCTAACCCATAACTGAATATACACAGATATGAGAGTTCCAAAACAATACGAAGACAATAAATATGTATGTACTGACATAGCAAATCATGTCCCTCTAAACCATAACTGAATATACACAGATATGACACTCACGAAACAATACGAAGACAATAAATACGTATGTACTGACATAGCGAATCATGTCCCTCTAAACCATAACTGAATATACACAGATATGACAATCACGAAACAATAACAAGACACTAATTACGTATGTCCTGACATAGCGAATCATGTCCCTCTAAACCATAACTGAATATACACAGATATGACAATCACGAAACAATAACAAGACACTAATTACGTATGTCCTGACATAGCGAATCATGTCCCTCTAAACCATAACTGAATATACACAGATATGACAATCACGAAACAATAACAAGACACTAATTACGTATGTCCTGACATAGCGAATCATGTCCCGCTAAACCATAACTAAATATACACAGATATGAGAGTTACCAAACAATACCAAGACACTAAATAGGCATGTCCTGACATAGCGAATCATGTCCCTCTAAACTATAACTGAATATATACAGATATGACTGTCACTAAACAATACCAAGACACTAAATAAGTATGTCCTGACATAGCCAATCATGTCACGCTAAATCATAATGGAATGTACACATACATGATGTCATGAACATACATCAATGCACTAAAAATATACATGCTGCTGAACCTAATAATGTCCCTTTCAACCATAACTTTGTACAGTCATAGGTCATGTACAAGGATAAATCATGCACAAATGTATGATAAATATTGGTCCTCTAAGCCATGACTGAACAGTACGAATACGATCTAGGTAGTCATAAACACCTATAAATTAATTACATGCATCCGGTTAGTCTTTGATGCTAGCTAAATAACTACATTTTTGTGTGACCGAGGTCACACAACCAGCACTTTTCGAAAATGCAATCACACCATCTACACTAGGATTTTCCATGTGCGTCTACATTGCAGTTTATTGTAGAACGTGTGAGAGGGAGGGGGAACTCGCAGAAAAGCGCAGACAGTGAAAATCCATAAGAAATGACATTTAAAACATAATTTCACAAAATTCACTACAGTTAATAACAAAAACAGGCCAGGCTGGCTAAAAGAATGTTTTGAAAGTCCAGAAAGGTCCATAGAAAAGAGTTAAGTTGATTGTCATTGAACTGAATGTGTGTGTGTAACACGTCACTCGTCTCCTGTCTCCTTCTCGGGCTAGAGTACGCTGGCGTCGCTCTGTTGACTGCCGCTTCTCCCCGTATGTTTTGTTTTGTTTGTTCCCCGTTCCTGCTGACTTTGTGGATTCCCGGTTGTAATCTTCGCGGTTATTCGACTGTCTTCCCCAACACTGCGGATTCAGGCCGGCTTGCACCGAGGCTGTCCTGCCCTAGCTCTGTGGATTCCCGGCCGGTTAGCTTTGCTGCTGTCCTGCCCTAATCTGCGGTTTTCGGCTGCTGTTCCAGTTAGCTTCGCCGCTGTCCTGCTCCAACTTTGCGGATTTCGACTGCTGTTCCGGCTGGCTTCGCTGTTGTCCTGCTCCAACTTTTCGGATCCCGGCTACTGTCCCGCTTAGCTTCGTTACTGCCCTGCCCCAAATCTGTGGTTCCTGCCTACAGTGTCTGCTAGCACTGCGGCTGTGCAATTACTTTGCTCCAACCCATTGACAATGCACCTGCTATCTGCTATGACTCTATTACTGGCTATTCCACTTTTTCCCATCCTTGATTGCCCCCACATGAACCCAGACCCCCTGTTCAACTCACTGTTTGTTAGTTATACGGCTGATGAACTACGTAAATATAGGTATTCTCACTGTCTTTCCAAACATTCTGCTGTTGCTGCCTGCAGAGCTGGTATACTCAAACGGCGACGCTATCTTCACCGTGGCTCAAGGCTAAATCGCAATAAATCTGTACACTATACCAATGGTAGTAACATTTGCTCTTTCTGGACACTGTCTCGCTCACCTTCTCATTCTACAAAACGTTTTTCTAATCTGTCTAATTTACGCCCTCTTACCCCTGTTCCCCCTAGTTCCTCGTTTGCCCTCCTTAATGTCCGCTCACTCACTAACAAATCTTATCTGTTGCAAGAATTAATATTGGACAATTCACTTGATCTCCTTTTCCTAACAGAAACATGGCAACAACCAGGTGATTACTATTCTCTCAACCAAGCAACCCCACCCAACTTTAATTATGTGCAAAAACCACGTTCCTCAGGCCGTGGGGGCGGTCTGGCAGTGATCTTTAAAAACAATCTCAGAATTACTGAACTTGTTTTCTCATCACCATCATCTTTTGAGTATCTTGCAGTCAAAACACCTGGCTCTATTACCGTACTCCTCATCTATCGCCCTCCCAAATCTAATTCATCCTTTTTCTCTGAACTATCTGAGCTACTCACTCTCGCTAACTCTTCTTCTTCTCGACTGTTGCTACTTGGTGACTTCAATATACATGTTAACACTCCTGACAACAAGTTAGTGACTGATTTTTTAGCTCTCCTTGACTGCTTTTCCTTCACTCAACATGTAGATTTTCCTACTCATGACAAAGGTCACACACTTGACCTAGTCTGTTCTTCTTCTGTCCTGGTTCACAACCTTCATCCTCTCCTGTTTCCACTCTCTGACCATAAGCTCCTTCTATTCTCTGTCCCTATGAATGTAGCTCATCAATCTGTTAAAAGACTTATCTCTTTCCGTAATATTAAATCTGTTGATCCCTGTTCCTTCGCTCAGTCCATCAATATGAGCTTTCCTGTTCTCACTGCTCCATCCTCTCCTGAGGTACATGCCATAATGCTTAACTCTGCTCTTTCCGCGTCCCTCAACGCTTCTGCTCCTGCGAAAACCAAATTGGTCTCTTTCACCACTTCTGCTCCCTGGTTCACCACTGAGCTGCGCGCTATGAAACAAGCCGGACGTCAGCTTGAAAGGCTGTACAAAAAAACCAAATTAACGGTGCATGCTGATGCTTATCTGCAACACATGCGCAAATACAGAGATTCCTTACACACCACCAAGTCTAGGTATCTCTCAGGTCTTATTAATAGGCCTAATGCTAACCCCCATAATCTCTTTACAACAATCTCTAAACTTTTCAAAGCCCCTGGCAGCAACATGACACCCTCCTCTGAACTCTGCAACTCCTTCTTACACTTCTTTGAAGATAAAATTTCCAATATTAATAACTCTCTTACGATTATCTCATCTAAATCCACCTTTCCTTCCTCACTGTCTCCACAGCCCTCAGTCTGTTCTATATCCACGCCCTGTTTTTCTGATTTCAGCCCGGTTACTCCTTCTCTTATCAGTGATATCATTACCCATTCTAAAAGTACCACCTGCTCTCTTGATACCCTCCCTACCTCACTAACGAAAGCCTGCATGACTGCTTTGGTCCCTCATCTAACCTCTATTATTAACCATTCACTGTTTTCTGGCTATGTCCCCTCAGTTTACAAATTAGCTGCAGTTACACCTATCCTTAAAAAACCTGGTCTTGACCCAGCAAATCTAAATAATTTCCGTCCGATTTCAAATCTTCCATTTTTTTCTAAAATCCTTGAGCGTGTCGTAGCCACCCAGCTGACAACATATCTAGAATCCAATAACCTCCTCGACTCATTTCAGTCTGGTTTTCGCCCTCACCATAGTACCGAAACTGCCTTGGTCAAAGTTATCAATGATCTGCTGGTGGCTGCAGATACGGGAGCTCTAAGTATTCTGGTCCTCCTTGACTTAAGTTCTGCCTTTGACACAGTAAATCATGCCATCCTCCTCTCAAGACTGCGTGAGCTGGGTGTCACTGGTTCTGCCCTTGACTGGTTTAGATCTTACCTAACAGATCGAAAACAATTTGTCACACTTTCTGGACATAGTTCAACCATCTCATCCATCTCACAAGGGGTCCCACAAGGCTCTGTCCTTGGCCCATTACTGTTTATTGTCTATGTACTTCCCCTCGGCCATATTATCCGTCATTTCAATCTTGATTTTCACTGTTATGCTGATGACACACAGATTTACCTCCGGACCAATTCTTTCAACAACCCACCACTCTCCAAATTGGAACTTTGTCTCTCAAAAATCAGGCACTGGATGACACAAAATTCACTAATGCTTAATAGTAATAAAACTGACCTAATCCTCATTGGCTCCAAATCTACTCTCAATAAAACTGGCTCCCTCTCACTCTCAATTGATGATGTCACCCTGTCCCCCTCCACTGTGGTCCGAAATCTTGGTGTCACCCTCGACTCTACGCTCACGTTTCATTCCCATGTTAGTTCCGTCATAAAAACCTCATTCTTCCACCTTCGCAACATTGCTAAAATCCGTCCTTCTCTTTCCCAGTCTGCCTCTGAACGCCTCATCCATGCATTCATCTCCAGCCGTCTTGACTATTGTAACTCTCTTCTTTCTGGCATTAGCTCCTCACTACTACATAAACTCCAAATGGTCCAGAACTCTGCTGCCCGTCTCCTCACCCACACCCGGTCCCACCACCACATCACCCCAGTTCTCCACAACCTCCACTGGCTTCCTGTTAAATATCGTATTCAGTTCAAAATCCTCCTTCTAACATATAAAGCTCTCAATAACCAAGCTCCCTCTTACTTATCGGACCTTCTTCAACCATACACACCTAATCGCATTCTCAGATCTTCCTCAGCCAGTTTACTCACCATTCCCCCTTCTAAGCTGCGTAGTCTTGGAGATCGAGCCTTCTCCAGACATGCCCCCCGCCTCTGGAACTCCCTTCCTCCAGAAATTCAACAGTCAACATCTCTATCACTATTTAAATCCAAACTTAAAACACACCTGTTTGCGGCTGCATTTAATCCCTCTGTTTCTGATTAGCCCTTGTTTTTTTTTTTTTTTTTTTTTTTTTTTTTTTTTTTTTTTTTGTTCCTGTTTTGTATCATTGTATGTTATGTAGTGTTATGGATGTGATTGTCTTTATGTGTTCATCATCTGATTGTAACAGCGTCTTTGGGTTACTGAAAAGCGCTTTAAAAATTCCATTTATTATTATTATTATTATTAAGTTTCACTGAAATTAAACTTAAAAATCAAACTGTTACCAGAAGATTCCACTGTTGATTTGAAAACTATGTTCACAGGGTATAATATTTATGTATATTTACTGTAGGAATTAGGATTAATATGGTTAAAACAGCTCAGATATTAAATTCCATAAAAGGGATAAATCAAACTGTTACCAGACCACTCCACTGCAGCCTTGAAGAACGTGTTCTCATGTCCACAGGGTATAATATTCATACATTTTTAATGTAAGAATTTGGAATAATAGCATTGCACATGTCAGTAAAATTTATGTTTAATTTGCACATATTGCAAAATTGTGAATGCTATTAAAGGGTTAAATCAAACTGTTACCAGACCATTCCACTGAGGCCTTGAAGAACATGTTCTAGAGTACCCAGATTCTAATGTTCATACATGTTTACTGTAAAAATGTGGAGTAATAGCATTAAAAACTTCATAAGAACAACAACCCAATTCCATAAATTCCAGAATGCTGAAGGCCATAAAATGGTTAAATCAAACTGTTACCAGACCACTCTAGCGCTGCCTTGTTCTGAGAAAAAGAACATGTTTTGAGGTACCCAGAGTATAATTTTCATACATTTTTACTGTAGGAATTTGGAGAAATTTAAAGCACTCAAAATTTTGCAATATGCATCATATTTGAGTTTGAAATTAAAGGGTTAAATCAAACTGTTACCAGAACACTCCACCACTGCCTTGAAGAACATGTTCTCAGGTACACAGGGTATAGTTCTCATTTGTATTGTACGAATTTGAAGTAATAGACTTAAATATGGCTCAGTTTAAAAAAAAAAAAAAAAAAAAAAAAAAAAAAAAAGAATATTCATACTGTCGCTGATATTTGGTTTCCTGGTGTCAGGGTGTGACCAAAAACAAGGCTAAGAGGCACATTGAGGAGTCATGTCTACACATTTATTGACCCTTACAAATTTAAAGTTTATGCAACAAGCACAGCTTCTAGCCTGTGAGCTTGAGAGAACAGAAAAAACTCATCCTTGACAGCACAATCAGACCTCTGATTGATCAAAACACCATGGATCAAACCAGTTAACATTCAAGGTACATTCCCCAGTAACAATGAATGTGAAGAACTCCACTTAGCTGGACATCACTACTTCACATTCAATCTCACACTTTAGATTAACCATCACAAGATTTCAATATTAAATATCAATGGAAATAATGTTGTAAAATACCCACTAGCTCTTTATACAAACATGGTTTACCCCCTAGAAAGGTTCCAAGTAGTACAGTCCGGATTACCCAGAATTCCAGGCATTTCTATAAAGACATGCTCAGTAAGCCCGCACTTCCTCTAAACCAACACCCACTGACCCACGCTGCAGACATGGCTCCTGGGAATCAAACAAAGAAGTCAGCAGAAATGTTATGGTGAAAACAATAAAAATGTTAAAACTGTCCCATCTTATGATCTGACTCTTCTTTACTAGCGTGCACAACTAGTATAGAAAAGATAAGTTTAAAAGATGTTAAATTATTGACCATTTACCTGAAATATAGGATTTGAACAGAATTTTAACCTTTTATGAGCTAATCACTTTAAAGGATTTTATAATGAAAATCATTAACTTTAAAATGAATAAATATAACCAATGTAAACATTCTGGGCAATCTTAAAATCAGAACTAGGGCTATTACTGCAATGTACTCTGAACTTGTGCTGAACAAAATTTAAATTCATACTTTACTCCCTAAACACACTGCATCCCTTATTCTTACATGTGGGGCCTTAGTGGGCCATCACACCTGGCAAAGTATATTTCAGCCAAAATACTTATTTTTAGAGTGGAATTATATATAAAATTGTACAATTAATAAAAAGCTTTAATATAACACCTTAACTGTCTATATTAGACCTATAATACATCAGATATACTGATGGATGTAAACAACTGATTTTTGCAGACAGCCGCTAGTCTAATTATGCACATACGATTACATTTTTTAAAGTATACACACACAAACACACACACAAATTCCAAATAAAACACCAATGAATCCAATGTTATTGGATTCTGAAGGGCTATGTTCTGGTCTATGGCAACACTGGGATCTGTCTCAAAGATGGATTCCAACCTGTAGAACCAGCTGAACCCAGTTTTGGAGTTCAGATGCCCTCTGGTGTAAAAAAAAAAAAAAAAAAGGGGCTAATTCCACTTCAATCCCTGTCCCATTCTCTCTCTCTCTCTCTCTCTCTCTCTCTCTCTCTCTCTCTCTCTCTCTCTCACACATGAATCCAGTGTTATTGGATTCTGAAGGGCTATGTTCTGGTGTAAAAAAGGGCTAATTCCACTTCAATCCCTGTCCCATTCTCTCTCTCTCTCTCTCAAACACACATACACACACACACACACAAATATAATGTTATTGGATTCTGAAGGGCTATGTTCTGGTCTATGGCAACACTGGGATCTGAATCAGCGATCCTTTGGTGTAAAGATCCGTGGGAGAATTACATTTTCATTCTGTTCTGAGTTTAACCGGAGACTTTCTTAAACCTCTTAGCGGCATTTTCTTTGTTAAAAACGACTAGCGACAAATCGAGCTTCTTTTTATGGTGGGATTTTTTGTAGCTGCTTGTGTTTGGAGACTGAATTTTATCACACTTTCTGAGTTCTATCGAAGTTTCTGTCCAGCGGGTGCTGCTGAGCCCACCGTCACAAAGCACTCACAGGCGGACACACGTCACATGGGCCAAGGCCGTTTAAGCAGCCTAGCTCTGCTGGCCAACGAGAGGACACTAGTCAAGTCCTTGGAAAAGACGCCTTGTTGGTACGACAGCGTCGCAGATTGATTTCTTGAAAAGGAACGGAGGGTAGAATTTACGTATAAATAAACTGACACATTTTATGATGTAGGCCGAAATTGAGCCTCCCCTCTTTGAAAGACCAGCATCTGCCACTGACACACACAGAAATGAATCCAATGTTATTGGATTCTGAAGGGCTATGTTCTGGTTTATGGCAACATTGGGATCTGTTTCAAAGATGGATTCCATTTTATTTTGGCTGTGGTCTTTAGATGATGCTGAATTTGGGTTCTCTTGGGTAAATGCATGTTAGATATTTCTCTTTTATTAATTGCTTGATTGATTTACAGTTTTGACACAATGAATGCTGTAAACATGGGTTGTTTGTAAATTGTAAAGTTCATCAGCTCTTTATGAATTATTTTTACTTTTATTGGAGATTTGTAGTTTTCTGTTATGACAAAATGTGCTGTTTTTGTTAGGTTTTATTCTGTGGAATCTGTTGGGTTCTGTTTGGACACGTTCAGGTCTTTGTTGTTTGAAAGGGCTTTTATGTTTCCCCAGGTCCATTCAGTAAGGGGCAATAACTGAATCCGTCTGAAGTTAAAAAAGAGACTTTCTATTCAATCCACTCACATCTGAGAGGGCTTGGTTCCAGTCTATGGCCAGTGTGATCCTCTTGAAGAGATTTTGAGCAAGGTCTATGAGGTAAGTTAGAATCTTTTTTTGCTCTCTTGTGTGTTTGTCACCTCTCATATGAAGAGCCATGGTCCTGGTTTATGGAGGCCAGCTGTTTGTTTGGGGCAGGATTAATATCTAGATGGTTGCTTTTAAAGTCTTGGTTCAGGTCTGTGGAGCTAATGGGATCTTTCTAGAATATTGAATTCCATTCCAGTAGACCCTGTTTCTCTGTTGTAAAAGAGGGCCAGTTTGGTCCCATTCCCACACACACACACACACACTGTTGTAGGAAACAATTTTATTACTTTGTTTGTGGACAAATATCCTTAAATGATGATTAGTTAAAATTAAGCATTTATAATTACATACTCATTGTGTGAAATCTTGTACCTTGTATGCATTTATATGAATGACTAACCAGCATTAACTTTATGTAGCATTTACACATTTAGTTAAACATTTTTGATCCTGCACAACTAATTATATGGCATGATGACACACGTGATATTTACACATTCTCAATTCTTAAATGTCTAACCTTGAACAGATGTGCACTCCAGGCTTTTAGCACACTGACATTAATCACAGTGTTGGCTCAGGAGGGCTGAAGTGTAGGGGCATGTTGATGACCTTGAAAGTGCATTTCAAACTCCCTAAATTTTGCTCACGGGAGAGGAGTCTTGGGAAGAAAAGGCCCATTGTCAGCCTGGCCATAATGAATGTTTTCGGGGTCACGGAATGCACTTGAAACTTGCACGTGAAGAGCTGAGTACTAACACGTGAAATTATGCATATTAATATACGGTAATCAGCCAGAAACGCCTCACCAGCAGGGTATACGCCATATGGGGTATAACTGTCGGAGTCAGATCTTGGAGAGGTCAGAGCTTTACTTGGAAAGGGTATTAGACTGTTTTTCATGTATTGTTCTCCTGGATCCAGTATTGTTAAATAAATACTTTGATTTGCTTTGAACTTCACTCGACTGGTGTCTGCGACTCTTCCGGAATGAACACATCTCCCCGAAGAGGGAGGGTGTATTTTGGACCTTTTTGATATTTTCTAAATTTTAATTACTCTGAGAACGGTCCAAAAGAACATTTTAATCTTCAATTGGTGACCCCGACGTGCGGGTGGTCCAGACGGCGGACGACTTCGGACTTCGTTCCACTTGCGGCTGCAATATACTGAGGTGGGTACGCAGACCCTGTTATATTCAAATTCTGCATATTGAATTCTCTAAATTGGAGTGGTGCGGAGGTCCGACGGCGGTCCGGAGTGGCGTATAGAGCAAATCAATTTATTTTATATATATTTTTATAATTTCTTATCAGTTTATATATTTGGGGTTGCTTGTTTGAAAAAAAAAAAAAATTAAATATTGAGGTGGATGCTGTTCCCACCACAGGGACTGAGCGCTGGCGTGCTCCCCTCGGACCTGATGAGGTATCGAGGTAACGGCCCGGTCGGAGGGGTCCGTCCGTGGGGTTTTTTGGTCCCCCCCTAAAGTATAATCAGACGCGGATGCTGTTCCCGCGAGTGGATGCTGTTCCCGCAATAGGTGGATGCTGTTCCCACCAGGGTTTCGTTGTGTATTTTAATGAAACTTGATTGTGTATTTCATGATTTGTCTGTTCTAGAGGCTGTGCTATTTCTTAGGGGCTGTTTACATGACTGTTGAGTACGTTTCTGCATGCTAGAGGGTGATAGAGGATTGCATAAACTGGTCCATCTATTTGAACAAGAGCACCTGGTGTAATTCCTAATCATGTTCCTTTGTTCTTGGGGTGACTTGGACTTTTGTGGATAAAATATATTTTGTACTTCGCTTACTACTTATTGTTCAAAGAAACTTATTTTTCCGGTTCAGTTTGCATTTTTTTGGTTGTTGTAGTTTGTGCTAACAATTTATTTTTCTGCATAGGTTTGAACTTTTCTTTGATCATAACATATTTTGTAACTTCCTTGCTATTTCCGTAGTTCTCAAACTTTTGTTTAACTGTGTGCTGATGATGTTTGTCCTGTTCGGTTGGAATTGTTCCTCCACATAATGGGTACTTTTGTGGCTTGCGGACTGTTTAGTGTGTCCGGTTATCTAAAATATAGTCTTTGGCTTCATTCTGTATTGTGATATAATTGTCCTGCCTTTATAGCTTTTTACACTTACTACAAATTCTGTTTTATCTATTGGTGTGTTATTTGCTTTTGACTAACGAGCTTTTTCGGTCCGTGGGCCGGTTTGATACTTAATGTAAATTAGGCTTAGCTTGCTTCAAATTAAATACTGTGTTTGAAGAAACGCATTATGTTTTTTATCAGCCTGTGAAATTCTTCACAGGGCTGAGGTGGTACTGCTTTTCTTGGCTGAGCTTAAAAACTTGACTCTAAAACTTGGACTTTTTCTTTTTATTACATACCGTCCGGAGAGCGCTAAGTGCAGCGGCTGCTGCCGTGGGCGCTGTGTGGGGGAGACCTTGGGATGCTGTTCTATACACTCTAATTGTGATGAAACCTTGCGGTGTTAATTGATTTGCGATTAAAGAGTGAACTAGAACGAAGACCCATTCAGGTGAGATCCATTTTTTTAATCAGCACCTTACAGACAACATGGCTACTAGTAGAGATTTGCATAACGAATTAAACGCCATTTATGGCGTGGGGAATTGGGAATGGAAACCGTTTGTTCAGCAAATTGAAAAGATAGCTGAGGGAGTGAAAGAGGGGGTGATAAATTTGAAAAAACGGGATATCGTGCACAAAAGTGTGCTCAAGAGATTTGAAACATGGGCTAAAACACACACAGGGGATACTGTATCTCTGATCACCTGCATTAATCAGATGAAGAGAGACCTGGAGGAAATATTACATCAGGCTGAAGCAGAGATTAGTAGGGCTAGCCTTTTCAAAAGAGCTAAGGCAAAGAAAAGTTAAAAAACAGCTAAAACGGACATTGCGGAGCTCATAGCTATTACAACGGCATTTCTTAGTATGACCCCACAGCTTGTTACACTGAAAACACCAGGTCCGTCACAGCCAAAGGCAGTTTTACCTACTGCTGAGAAGGCGGAAGTGGAAAGTGAGTATACAACACACAAGGGGGAGGAGCCTACAGCTCCGCCTCCGCCATACAACCTAGGCCACGTCCCACCAGCTGACACTATCCTGCCTGTCTTGAGCGTACAGACAGACACAGAAGGGAGGGGCTCTGCTCGTGAGCAGGCAGCCCACAGCTACACACACACGAACGCACACAAGCCTTATCAGCTGCAGTTGACTTAGCCAGACCTGACTATTCTCTACCTTTTTACATGGATGTTTCTGAAACAGACACTGTGATAATTGGTGTACTGTTTCAGAAAAAGGCGGAAGGTAGAGCAGTACTAATGTACTTAAGTGTCCCATTGGACCTTATAGAGAGGAGACAACCACAGTGCACAAGACATGTAGCAGGACTGACCAAATTAGTCCAGAAAACAGCACATCTGGTAGCAGGATACCCATTGCGCATTCTAACCACACACGGAGTAGTAGCGTACATAAACTCACAGATGTTCACACTCACTCCATTGCGACAGAGACGCATTCACAAGGCATTGACTGCACCCAACATCACCTACACACACGAAGGAGTCAACATGGCAGATGGGATGCTGGAAGGTCCACCACATGAGTGTGAGGAACAGGTAGAAAGGCAAGGAAAAGTAAGACCAGACTTACAAGCCACACCCATTCCAGGGTCATGGAATTTATGGACAGATGGGTGTGGGTACAGGGCAGATACAGGTGAAGTCAGAGCAGGATACGCAGTAGTTCAGGAAGCAAAGGGGGAAACATATGAGTTTCAGACAGTTATAGCAGAGGAGGTGAAACAAAATCCATCAGCACAGAAGGCAGAACTACTAGCAGTAATTTCAGCACTAGAAGTGGCAGAAGGAAGGGACGTCACTATTTATAGTGACTCAGCGTACGTAGTGACAGCCGCACATGTAGACATTCCACACTGGAAGCAGGTTGGATATGTCACAAGCACAGGGAAACCAGTCAAACACAAGACAGAACTGATGCGATTAGAAGCAGCTATACACAAACCAAATAAGGTAGCGATTGTGAAGTGTAAAGGACATCAAAAGGGAGACACAATAATAAACAGAGGGAATGAAGCTGCAGATGAGGCAGCAAAAAGAGCAGCAGGATACACGAAACCCAACAACATGCTTGTATTGGACTCCAGTGTACCCTGGAAACCGATTCCCACAGGACAAGAGCTTAGACACATACAGGATCAGGCAAGTCCAGAAGAAAAGTCAGTATGGCTAGCAAAGGGGGCTAGCCCAAACAGTCAGGTGTGGACGTCACATGAAGGACAAGTAGTTTTTTCCAATGTCACTAGCAGAAGCAGTTTTAGAAGAAGCACATACAGTAGCGCAGGTAGGAAGACAACAGACACTGGAAAATCTAAAAAAAAAAGGTGGCCCCCATTCATGTCAGCATTAGTGGTTGATTACATCACTAAATGTCAGATTTGTAACACTCAGAACGTAGCAAAAGCATTTAAACTAGCTCCAGGAAGGTTTCCATTGCCAGATTCTCATGGACACGAGATTCAAATGGATTACACAGATATGATTGACCCCATTAGGAGATATAGATATCTCCTGGTCGTTGTAGATCGATTCTCGGGGTGGGTAGAGGCAGTCCCCACTCTGAGGGAAGATGCAAAATCAGTCTGTAAGTTTCTGATTAATTGTTGGATTCCGAACCATGGGTTTCCTAGGAAACTTTTCTCAGGTAACGGGAGTCATTTCATGAGCAAAACACTGCAGTGGGTGGAGCAGTCGTTGGGGCTGCGCCATAGCTATGGTTGTGTGTATCATCCTGCCTCACAAGGTCAGGTGGAGAGGATGAATCAAAATTTGAAATCCAAATTAGCTAAGATTACACTGACCACGGGCATGAATTGGCTAGATGCCCTACCAATTGCCCTGATCAGTATTCGGAGCTCTA